>NC_134487.1:292656272-292664568 GCF_040206685.1 Ascaphus truei
GGGAGCTGCAGAGTGTGTTTGTGTGTGTGTGTGTATAGTGGGAGCTGCAGAGTGTGTTTGTGTGTGTGTGTGTGTATAGTGGGAGCTGCAGAGTGTGTTTGTGTGTATAGAGGATGGGCTACAGTGTATGTACAATTTCATTTTAATAATCAAGTACAGTAAAAGCGCAAGAAAATGTAGAATATCATGTTTATAAATATCAATATGACTGTACAAAAGTGTCTATCTTTTTTATGAAAAATGTAAAAAAAACAATATTAAAAAAGCATGCATTTAGCCTATAATAGTAAAAATCCAATCAGAACAGGGAATTACTGTTATTTGTACTATTTGTTATTTATATGATTGTCACGTGTATTACTGCTGTGAAGCGCTATGTACATTAATGGCGCTATATAAATAAAGACATACATACATACATACATACTGGCCAATTGTAAGAATTGAAGTCCGTAATTTCAGCATAAACTGTGATTTGATATTGTAAACTGTCTGACCTAGATAAATGTACAGTAGATACCAGGTATTTGGGTTTTAAATGCCCTTTGTGTTGTGTGAACAGATAGCAAGATAACCATGTGATACTCAATCTAAAGTGATTGCAACAAATCTACATGGCAAAACAGATCCTCCCTCGGTTATGCGAGAACCTATGCTTCAAAGACTTGGCAAACAACAGTTGTATGTACAACAAGACGTGAAATTCTAGGCAGCAAATGGTCCACAGGTAGCAGATAACCAGTGTTTCATGTTAGCTTGGAAAGAGATTGATTGAGTGGAATCTTCCTAACCAATAAGAATTGGACACATACCTATTCAGAGAGGAAAACCCCAAAAACGTGTATTAAAGCAAAGAGGTTTTTGCTGGGAGGAGACCAGCAGCTTTCCAACAGAAGTTACAGACTGAGAAAGAAGCCAGACGGAAGACATGAATGATGCAGTGAAGTAAACAAGTCAAGAACCAACATATGGCAGGAGGAGAACAGAGGGTAAGGTGCATCTGTATGGAACATGTAATATGTAACATTATTTTATAACTAAAGTATACAGATTAATGTCATTTATCTTATTACTTATATATTGTAACTGCAGTCTGATTTGTTTAATTCAATACAATTCTTTTCATATTCGCGTGTATTTGCGTTTCTATGTCACGACTCTCCCAAAAAGAACGTGAAGTACAGAGTTGTATTTCTTACACAATAATGACCTGGCTGTGTTACCTCGGGCTTTCAATTCTTCCAGCCAGGGCGTTATTGGCCAGTCCTGTTCTTCTGGGATTAATACTTAAATAACTGGCGCTTATTAATACATCCTTTCATATGACATCGTTAAACTATAGGGAATAAAATAAAATGACGTTTTTGTTAAAAGTTATTAAGTCCAGCACCAATCACTGTATTAAGTCCCCCCCCCCCCCGCCAATCCACACCCTCTCCCTTCCTCCCCCTCCCCCCCCCCCCTCTTCCAACTATATCCTTTTTCTATCTTATCTCATCTATCCACTTTAAGTTCATACCTGAGACTACGGAGCAGCAGCTCACTGTTAAGAAACGACGGGGACAACATGGATCACTATCCATAACTATGGATCTTAATACTGTATGAAAATATGTGATATGTATACCACCTTTAATGTGATGTTCCCCTTGCAATGTAAAGATGTGTATGTCTCAAAATACAATAAAAAAAAGATTGAAATCAAGTTAATTTTTTTTTTTTTTTAATTAAAACATTTTTTTTTAGCAGAGGATGGTTTCAAAGCATTGGCCTGTGAAGTATCGATACAACACTCTGCTTACGGATGAAAATTCCAATCATGAATCCATATTAGTCACTCTGTGGAGCAGTGCAGCTGACAGCCAATACACTGTTTATTTCCACGTATACAATTATTTATATTGTTGCCATTTGCTCTTTGGTGATTCTTGGTTTGTTTTCGTTTTTCATAGACTTTCCCCTTTAATCTATTTGTTGAATACATTTATTTTGTATTTTAAATACCATTTGTAATTTGACTTACATTTTGTTTAACAGTGGTGTTTCCAAAAAGTTATAATTTCACAAATTGTAATACAGTATGCATAAATTCCACACGCGTTTCATTCACAGTCAGTTACTTTCATCTATATCCTAAATTTAAAATGCACCATTGAAGTTTTAAAGCAACTAAAACACATTTCAAATGTGTTAAAACTTCACAAATGCCATTATTGTTAAAGTGACTTTGTTATGATACACACGGTGTAAAGCAATATCCACACTACAAGTAGGTACGTTTGTTTCTAATGTTCAGTGAAAACCTGGCTACAGAATGTGACTCCTGTGATTTAAACTCCATCTTCTATTATAACTTCTGTCCGCGTGCTAATTTACAGATAGAATTGTGTCATGTCCCTGAGGTACAAGCAGAGGTTATGGGAAAGGAATGTTGGGAGATACAGTAGTTATTTAAAAGCAGAACACGGACAGGGTCACAAAGATAGGTATTAGAACCAGGGTTCCGCGGCCCTGCCCTGGGGTTCCGTGAGAGGATCAAAAGGGGCCGCGGGATTTCCGCGATCTCCCAGTGCAGGGAGAACGCAGGCAGTTGTGAGGGGGCTGGGCAGTTTCCTCCCCCCTGATTGCCTGCTGCTGCGTAATGCAACCAATGGGGAGTCTGGGGGTGCGGCCAAGCAGAGGGGTAAGCAGCATGGGCAGTAGAGGTGAGTCTCTGTGTGTGTCTCCTGTGTGTATTTTTTCTGCTTTAGAATGTAGAATCAGAATCATTACCAACAACAACTGCTAAAGGTTCTTCATTCACATGCTGTAAAAAGCTTATTCTGCCTCAGAAGAATACAATTTGGAACAGCTAAGAAAGAAAGCAGTCTCTCGTCATTCAAAACTGCGACTGCAAAGAAAGGATTTCACAACCATATTGTTTAAATCATATTTTCAACGGCACACTAATTGATCCTACACAGTCACGGAAAAAATGACATGCATCTCTCCAGCAGTTTGTTTTCTTTTACATTCTTTTTATTGTTTCCACATTTTCCGTTTACAGAAACGACAAACAGTGCATTTACATAATGTCTTGCAATAGGACATTACATTATCACAGTATAATTTCCATGAATTATAGTAGACACTGTTTGTTTTTACATAGCTAATTATTATGACTTCCACTAATACAATGTAAGAAATTATAGCAGCCCAGAGGTCGATGGATCGAAATCATCCACTGTTAATTTTTTTCTGTATTATTAATCATTTGAATTAAACGTCATTTTATTTTATTCACTACAGTTTAACGATATCATATGAAAGGATGTATGAATAAGCACCACTTATTTCATTTTAATCACCCTGCTCAAGGGAAAAACATTTTTTAACTCCCTTGTCAAACGATTGACAAGAAATAGCATAAGTAGTAGTGGTGTACCGAGTATCCGGAATTACCCGGTACCCAGTGTTACCCGGCACATTTTCAGCTACCCGGACATTACCCGGACCCGGTAACTGAGAAGTGGGCCCGGAGTTGGGTAATGTCAGGGTAGCTGAAAATAAACAAATCACTTACCTGCGGACAGCGACGGAAGACATCTATGAAGAGCAGCAGAGGTCCTGTGGTGGTGGTGGCAGCATCCAAACTGTCTTCAGCCTGTGTGGGAGCAGCTGTCTGTCCAATAGGAATGCTCCTGCTCCGGTCACGGTTCCCCCGGCTCAACTGCTTACCTGCTGCGGTGCTGTGTAATGGATTCTTGCTGCTCCCACGCCGGCTGAAGACACTTCGGATGCTGCCACCACTGCAGGACCACTGCTGCTCTTCATAGATGTTGCCGCGGTCTACCTCCACCCTGCAGGTAAGTGCAAACGGGGTACCCGGCCGGGAAGAACTATTGATTTTGGCCGGGTACCCGGTACCCTTTTTTTTTATACAACACTACCCGGTACAACACCAGTAAGTAGTGAATATTTATGTTTGATGAACTAACATATTCAAATCAGGACTAGAAAGAAAGGATATATTCTGAACAGCGAACAAGGTAGGTTATTCATACAGTGTTGTATCTGCGTGCGATGGCTGAACTGTACGTCCTCTTCACAATTGTAGTTAACGCTACATATAGAGATTACCTGGATCGTTTAAAAATACACACCAGCGAGGTAGTCCCACCACCTACAACATCATTTTTACCTCTTAACAAAAGATCTGCTGGTTTCCGCGACATTTCTTTAAGTGCCCCCGGTTTAACAATGCCTCATGGTTATTTACTACCCAAGAGGAGGGCAATAATACTACTGCCGACTGCCTGAACCTGTAAATACATTTGAAAATGTTTATGCTGATAATTATGTGTAGTCCTTTGTAATCATTTATTAATGTATTTTTATATCTGTGAATATGCTTTGTAATTAATATGTCTCCTTGTGAATAATTCAAATGTTTTTCCCCCTCACAAATAAATATTTTGACTGTTATATTCCTTATTTTTTTAAAGACTTTACAAAGAAATAAACATGCACAGACATGTATGCGGATAATTCCTGCCTCATTCACCCCTGTCTACATGTCATTAGTACGCACCAATCACTGAAAAGAATAAATATATAAAACAAACATTATAATAAGGTATGGGTGTACTATAACAGACAGAGGGCGCAGGGGGCGTTACCAGATCCGGAAGAGGTGGGTAGAGTGTGGTGGCTTAGTCCAAAAAGCGTGCATGACTTAGCCAAGCAATGGGGGTGCACCTGGCAAAAATCGTTTGATGAATTCTACCTCTCCCTACTACCGCCGACAGGAGGAGCGAGCACGGTCCCCCGGAGTGGCAGAGAGTTGGGTACGGTGTGTGCGTGTGCACCCTCTTACCTTCTCCTCAGCGGGCTGCATACTGCAGGGTCGCATTGCCACGTCATTTTTACAGCGAGGCTCCACTGCCTACATGCCACCTTGGGCCCCGCTAAGCCTCAGGCCGGCCCTGTTTTATGATTATGGGGATAGCTGTGCACTGCACGATTTTATTCTTTGACAATATTTTGTGGCCCTTTTTCTGGGAGACAATCTACGATTTACTGAGCTTGGGATACAATTCTACTTTTTTGTGATGTTCTAACAAGAAAGTTGAACTACATGTTTATGCTGACTTGCTTAACAATGTGTTTACCAGAAGCATAAAGCCGCGTCCATACAGTGTGCGACCACGCGCGCGATGAAGCACGACGGAGTTGGCAGATTTTCCTGCAGACAAATTATTTTGTTTTGGTCGCGTGATGGCTGGGTCATGTGAGCAGTTCAGCCAATGAGGGCGGACCAGCTTCGTGACATCACGGCCACATCTCCACCACGCTTCCCCTTCGCGCCTCCCCCTCCCCATCCCAAAGGCCACGGATCACTCAAGCGACAGGAGCGAGCAACGCCTACTATATCCGCAGCTTCAGGCAGAGCTTATGCTACCTGCATGCCTGTGCGTGACCGCACGCACTCCTGCAGCTCCCGCGATCTGTGCACTTGGCTACAGGAGATTGGGGAGGCGTGGTGGACGCATCACGAAGCTGGTTCGCCCTCGTTGGCTGAACCAACTCACGTGACGCTGATGTCACGCGGCAGCCGCCAGAGAAGACAACATTTTTTGTTTACTTAAACCGCTGCCGCGTCAACGCGCCTCTTCGCCTCTTCGCCTGCACGCACGCAGGCTCTTGACTAACTGCTATAGCCAATGACTGATGTGTGCTTGACGCGCACGCAGCAACTCCTCCACAATAAGCTCAGCCTACAATCTGTATCGCGGGAGAAGGAGTAGCTCAGCGAGTAAAGACACTGACTGACACTGAGATTGTTGCAGGGGAGTCTGGTTCAATTCCCGGTATCAGCTCCTTGTGACCTTGGGCAAGTCACTTTATCTCCCTGTGCCTCTGGAACCAAAAACATAGATTGTAAGCTGCATAGCCCTGTGCCTGCAAAATATCTCTGTAAAGCTAGCGGCGCTATACCAGAGCATACTATTATTATTATTATTATTATGTGTGTCAGGGGTTGCTGAAAAGATCACACATAATAATAATAATAGTTTGGTTCCTGAGGCATAACAACCACATTCTGGGCTGGCTGCCAACTACCGTTTAGTTGCAACAAAGTATTACTCCAGAAACAGCCTTTCTGCGGTTCATAAACTCTTTGGGGCTTATTCTAGTAGCTTTGATAAAATAACTGCCAAATGGAACAGTTTGGCATGACCGTACCTCACGGTCTGACATTTGTGTTATCACGGTATGCAGAAAGAATTATTGCAAGTCAGAAACCGTGAGGTAGGAAAATGGCAATACCGCTCGGGATAGCAGTGTCCTTATCTCAGACTTGTTCTAAGTTCTGCCCGTGCGATCTGACCGCAGTCTGTAAGAACTGCACAGAGAGAGCTGCAACTCCCTGCACAGAGAGAGCTGCAACTCCCTGCACAGCTCTCACAGCGATCTCCCTGCACAGAGAGAGCTGCATCTCCCTGCACAGCTCTTACAGGCGATCTCCCTGCACAGAGAGAGCTGCATCTCCCTGCACAGCTCTTACAGGCGATCTCCCTGCACAGAGAGAGAGCTGCATCTCCCTGCACAGCTCTTACAGGCGATTCCTTGCACAGAGAGAAGCTGCATCTCCTGCATGGCTCTCACAGCGATCTCCCTGCACAGAGAGAGAGCTGCATCTCCCTGCACAGCTCTTACAGGCGATCTCCCTGCACAGAGAGAAGCTGCATCTCCCTGCACGGCTCTCACAGCGATCTCCCTGCACAGCTCTTACAGGCGATCGCACTGTTTTTATTTGATTTTAATAACACAGTATTGTAGTAGGGTGTCTCCGGAGCTAAACCGCATTCATTTCTGCCTCGGGGACACCCTGCGTCCTGAATTACAGACCTAGGGTATGGGGTGCCGGTATCTCCCTGCATTGTTTCAATCTGCTTGGGAATAGGTAGAGAGAGAGAGAACAGGGATCCTCTTTGCTTGTGCACACTGTAAAAAAGAAGGAAGGTGCAATATAGGCCAACAACATCAAATTAGAAGAAAAACATATTGGTGGTCTATAGAGGCAGATAATGTCTAGAGCAGGCCTGCACAACTCCAGTCCTCGAGGGCCACAAACAGGCCAGGTTTTCAGGATATCCCTGCTTCAGCACAGCTGGCTCAATTAGTGGCTCAGTATGACTGAGCCACTAATTGAGCCAGCTGTGCTGAAGTAGGGATATCCTGAAAACCTGGCCTGTTTGCGGCCCTCGAGGACTGGAGTTGAGGAGGCTTGGTCTAGAGTAAAAGCCTGACCAGAAGCGAAATGGAGCTTATAGATGCTAGTACCAAATTGTGAGACCTGATAATGAAATGGTAGCAGGCACTTGGAGTTATAAGGTGCTGCTAATAACTAGCTATAAAAAACAATTTTAATGACCCATAGGGTAAAACTATTAACGAGAACTAAAGAATAAAAACAGCTGCAATGAGCAGACGGGGTTAAAACAAGGTGAGGGCATATGACTACAATTTTTCTATCTCGGCAAACATTCATCACTTTTAGGCACATTTTTGCCAGCTTCCAGCAAAAGAGCGTATGTCCTTTTGCATACTAAGGTGCATCTAAGGTGCCAAGGGTTTTCTTCCTGTGGTTAGCATTTCCGTAAAGCTTTATGGTTCCTACCTGAAAAGCTACAGAACTAGCTGTTCTAGACATCGTGCGAGTTCTCACCTATTACTACAAGATAAAAGTGAATATCAAAGTAAAATCATTGTTCAATAAATCAACATAGATTAACTAATACAGCTGATTATATGAAAAATAATGATTATATGACATTTTATATATAATGTCATATAATCATTAATTTTCATATAATCAGCATCGGTATATATATATATACAGTGTTCGACAAATCACCCAAAAATCTACTCGCCCAACCCAAAAATCTACTCGCCACCTAGTCCCGCCCCCAACCCCGCCCCTAGTCCCGCCCCCAACCCCGCCCCTAGTCCCGCCCCCAACCCGCTTTAAAATAAAATATATAAATAAAATACATTTAATAAATTCCTAGTCAGAACAACATTCGTTTTTGACATAAATGTATTTATTGTATTACATTATACTACAATTAGTCCTTGTTACATGTGTGTGTGTGTAAATGTCGGATCTAGAAATAAAAGCCAGGTGTGAATGACTAGTTTCCTGAACCCCTTAACCAATGTCTGGATGTCCCCGCTTCACAATATCTAAGCAGCAATCCCCCCTGGGATCTTACCTGATCCGCAGTCCCTCAATGTCCAGGTACGCTCATTC
>NC_134487.1:292664768-292742268 GCF_040206685.1 Ascaphus truei
AAATGAAATAAAAACAACTTCATTACTAGCCGCTTGAAGAATAGGATGATAACCACAAATGAGAGAGTGCCAAATCCTGAACAAGAGAGACTCCATATTGTCTCTATATACTCATATTTCTGTTTGGTATACATTTAGTTAAGGAATATCAGTAGCTATAGAAATGACATACAGATGTGCAGTATTACAGTCAAAGAATGTATAATATAAGACAGCCTTAATTGGGACCAGGAAGACATTTATCATACATTGGGAGACAGGCAGGAAGACCAGGAATATATCATGCTGGGAACATAGACAAAGGTTAAAGTACAGTACTAGAACAGGTCCCACGGGTGGAAATATTATGAGGATGGATATCAGCATTGACAAGTATGATATATGTGAAATGTAACATATGGAAATTATAGCAAAATTGGGAAAAACAAGTACATATATGTAGTTTTCCGGATGTCCGGGAACTAGGTATAAATAAATGGTCATGTGGGTATTGGACTCACAATTACTTCAGATTAACCTGGGACATACACTGATTAATTCCCATTGATAACTGGTTGCAATGCCTGCCGTGATGCCTGTAAAGAATGACGCTTTGATGCTGTGCTCTGGATTTGTCTCTGAATAAATGCTGGAACAAAGAAGTCGATCCGTGGACTTATTGACTAAGGTGACACACCTTATCTCCAAAATAGAGAAAGATCTATCTGAGTAACCATCTCTAATGGTACATATCTTCACCATTAAGGTAATGAAGCAGTGCGTAAATGTATTTTTATTACATAGGATGGAAGCAGGGGGTCTCCGCAGCTGAACCGCATTAATTTTAGCTGGTATTAATGTGGGTCAGCTCAGGAAACTATCGTCTTCAATCCGAAGCAGTAAAAATAATAAATTTTTCCGGAATCACATCGCAGACCCCATGAAGGGTGGCGAGATGAGAACCTGTGAGTTGCCACCGCAATTGCATCTCGGAGCTGCTATTATAGTTCATTTGACAAAAATGCGTTTGAGCATTTTTTGAGCTTTTACACGGTTTGTCTGAGCGGTAGCGCTCCCGATTGAGGAAAAGCACTTCTAGCGCGAGTTTGGCATGTTATCGAAGCTTTCTAAATAGCTACACTTGCAAACTCATTCGAGAAGTGCCCAAAATGCTCGATAAATCACCTATCGAAGCTACTAGAATACGCCCCTTTGACTTTATTATAATTTTCTGCAATTACTGATGTGTATAGTGTAATCTGTAAGAAGGGAGATTGACCATGTTTGGCTATCCTAGCCGGCGGTGACCCTGGGAGCAGATGTTGTACTATCCCTGAAAAGGTTCTCAGGATCTCAGGACTAGTAGTGACAGTCCTTGTACTCTCAGATATTGGGGTGCAAAAAAACGTTACATAATATTAATGATTGACTCAAGAAATGTAAAGGATAAAATATGTGATGTGGCAAGCAGTAAGATGCGATGTTTACTGCAATTGTGTTTGGAGCGGTTGTAACCACTGCTCTTTGTCAACTGCAGTTCTCTGGAATCCTGACAGGGTCAATTCATTAGGCAAAATAATAGACGTCTGTTTTCCTGTCATGTGTTCGCATGGAGACATTTTAATGGCTTGTGAGTCTGTAGCCCTAATACTCATCAGAACTGAAGGTATATGTGTAGGCCAATCCTGCCCGTGTGTGAGTAACATTTTCCCAAGTCTGTGTTTCAGTGTTCGATTCATTCTTTCCACAATACCTGCTGACTGTGGACGATAAGGGATGTGAAATCTCTGCTGAATCCCAAGAAATCTGCACATTGGTTTAATAACCTGGCCTATGAAATGTGATCCAATATAACTTTCAATCAATTTAGGAAATCCACATTGGCTGAAGACGTGTGTCCAAAGAGCCCTGGATGTTGAGAGCACAGTACCATTTCTGAGACGTATTACTGTACCTCTGGCTATTTGGAGAACACATCCACCACTAATTCATAGGCATATCCTCCTTTAGCTTTGGGTAGGGGGCCCATAAAAAATTTAAACATAACGTATGAGTAGATCATAGTCTTCCAGTTTGCAGCAGTGGGAAGACGAAGGCACCAGGTAAATGGCTAGATGTAGGATTTAATATTTAGACATGCTTGATGCCTCCTAGGAAGAAAAGTGTACTAATTAACTTGGCATGTTATAAGGTATAATGTAGGTGTCTGACACTTTACAAAAGAAGGCAAGAGTAATTCAATTATCAATAACATCTTCTTCCAAGATATAACGCTTCAGCATTCTGGTTTGGCACATACTGTAAAATCGTTTATTTCCTTGAGTATTTAATAGATATAGGATATACAAATCATGTTCTTACATCTGTTCACAAAGATCGCAACCTGTCATTAGTTATTTCTTGCTGGAAACGTCCTTCTATTCACTCTGGATGGATTCCTCTCCTTTGCTAACTCATCGGATTTTCTGCCGTCTTTTTATACACAGAGTAAAACCACCGACTAGGTTATTCTCTGTATATGGCATCACCATGTATCTTTGCAATGGCGTTTTTAGAGACATGGAAGTCAACCTCGTCTGACATTGAAAGTCTATGACCGAATCTCTTCACACATAACCCACAACAGCTGTCTGGAATATAACCCTACCCACAATCCTATTATTGGAAGTTAGTCCCAACTTTTGCTCACAAATAACCTCTTTAGCAACTGTCATTATAATCAATCACTCGTAGGAAGGGGAGGAGGGGGGAAAGCTATTCTAACAGCAAGTATACTTATTTGTAATAATATTTGAAGCGTTTAGTGTTTCCTTGGTTACCAGAGGTTTTGAATGGTTATACATAATCTTTACCATGTGATTAGAAAACTGTGAGTCTCAGAAGTCATAGGTTAATTTACATTTATTTATTTTGGTAAAGTATTTATGAGGCCATTATTACCAGATAAGATTAGAAATTATACCATCAAAAATGTAATTATTTATGGCAGGAATGGAATTGTAGCTGCCCAAACTTCCCCTGGAAGCTTTGCCCTTATCTATTCTGCAATCCCCTCTTTGCTTCACCTCATTTTCTTAGGGTTTCTCATCACAGATAAAGATAGAGTTTATTGACTAAGATTAAGTGGCCAATATGCTTCTATGCGGTAAATTCTATGTAGCCTGAAGTGGGCTTTCTACTTGTTTACGGCTGAAAACATCCCAAATGGCCCCTGCTACAAACCATGTAAACTTCACCCCTTAGTGACTTTTTCTTCCAAAATACAAAGACTACAGGTACGGAAATGTATTCTATTTCTATTACCAATTATTTAGAATTAAAAATAAGGAGTATCTTAAATAAATAGATGGGGCGGAGGAGGGGGGGGATGTGAAAGAGTGGACGTGAAACAGATTTAAGCATTTTCTTCATGGGTTTTGCATAGAATCCAGGATGTGCGGTCTGACATCATCCATCTTTTACTAGAAGGGATTTGACATACTGTACCCAGTGCTGTCTTAACGCATGGGCACGCTGGCAGTTGCACTCTATGCACTGACTAGAATATAACACTAATTTTCCGATCACCCGCCTCAACATTCAAATCTCCCGCTAACTCGGTAGAAGGAGAAAAATTACGACTTGTAGTGGAGAGTTGGCATGTCTGCATTCGCGAGAGAAATGTTGTCGTTTTTATTGCTTGCAATGTTATGGAAGCAGAATATTGTAACGTATTCGTGGGAGGCAATTAACGGCTTTGCCGCACAGCATACCAGACCCGTCACCCTTACCTGGCGACATTTTGTCTGAGCTGGCCGGACATCTGGCCCATTTGCCCGGGCATTTGCTAAGATGGGGATACCTGCATTACCGCTTCCCACTAAACACCTTAGTCCAGCGCTGCGCAAACTTTTTCAGCTGCGGCCCCTTTCCTGGCAGCCGCAGCGTTCGCACCCCCTCCTTCGAAAACATGGTTTCAAATGAAGTTGGGGTCACGTGACCCCACCGCGTCATTTGACGCCGCGTTGCCATGGCGACGCGTCGCCGAAGACCCGGCTGCCAGTAGGTAAGTGAGGTTAGACGCCTCACGCCTCCCCCGGCATTAAATTAAATGCCTGGGGAAAGAGCATGGGGCCTCTGTCACAGCCACCTGCAAATTCTCTTGCCCCCCCCGGGGGCGCCCCCTCCAGTTTGCGCACTGCTGCCTTAGTCGGCCGAATCCTTTTAACTCCAGACTTTTTCAGACATCTTGGCTCTGAGCCATCGGGGTGTCTTAGATGTCGCTTACCTCGCATGAATTTCCTGCTATGCATTTCTAAAGTACAGTGATTACAAATTCAGGGTTTCCTCTGTTCCGGACGTGAAAGGGTTAAAATATTAGTAAAGCATTATCTGTCCTGTATAAATTGTTTTGCTCGCGTAGATGTTACGAAATGTTCCGGGCAAAATGCCAGTAATGTACAAATTCCCAGAAAAGGTTATTTTGACCCTTTCTCTGACATGTTGTTTTTGTAACACGTAGCTCACCACAAACGAAGCGCGACCGCGGTGCTGAGGTAGGGAATTGAGTAACGCCAACCCACAGCCATGCTGGCGCGCCTAGAATGTAGATTGGTTGTGCAAGCCAGGTCAGGAGTATAGACGTGAGAGTAGTAGAGGGTACTTGCCAGGTTCAGGGTTGGAGAGTAGCGGATCGTCGGGGTACGTAGCCAAGTTCAGGGTTGGAGAGTAGCGGATCGTCAGTGTGTGTAGCCAGGTTCAGAATGGAGACTGGAGAAAGGTAGGTGCAAATCCAGATCAGGAGTAGCGAGGTGCGGAGTCCAATGTACGTAGCAGGGTCAGGCAGCGGCAGGATCAACAGGCAAGGCGAACAAGTCAAGGCAGGAGTTACAGGAACAGGATGTGGCAAGACACAGCGTAACACAAGACTATGCTCAGCAATGAGAGTCTGGAGCAAGAGGGTATAAATAGGGAGATCCTCCGATGAAGAGCGAGGGCGGGATTAGGAAACCGAATACTATAGGCTGCTGGTGCACGCAGGTGTGCCCTATGATGCAGCCTGATCAGGCATGGAGGCGGGACCTGAGTCAGTCACTCACGTCACTGAGGTCAGGGGGCCGAGCGCAAGTCATTCCTACGCTGGTCCTGTCCATCGCGGGGGCGGAGACTGGGGCGTGAGTCAGAGAGGAGGCTGGATGAACGCACTCGCCGGGCGCCGGAACGGGGAGCGGAGGTGAAGCCCCGGGCAGACAGGCTGCGCAAGATCCGCGCGCGCGTAACGGGGCCGTGAGACTGCGCATCCTGGGTGTCCGTGGCAGCAGGTGTTTCCAAGTGAGGAGATGGTCTCCGGCCTCCAGGATGGCGGATCCTCACAGTTTTACATGTACTTTAACCTCTGGCGCGAGATATGCTGGTCCACACTCTGTTAAACGGACTCGTACATTATATTCTAGTCAAAACCAGTTTTAACTGCTGATGTGTAATGGGAACGCCTCCTGCTCTGTGTATAAAACTGTCGCCCACGCTACAATAAATCGAAGTAAGGAAACAGAACCACCTGTTTGTGTCTGACTCTTTGCTTCCCGAGTACTCGTGCTGTTCGTGGTCTGGAGCCTGTTTGCAACCAGTGCTGTAAAAGTCTCCCCGGGTCGAATAATAGATGACATGCCTACCATAGTGAAAACATTAACCTTTCAGCCCATCTGAATGAAAATCCCCTTATGCCTATACTGTTGGAACAATTAAAATAGGGGGACTTTCATTCATCAATTTTTATAAAAATTGCGCTATAGACTTTTCCATGATTTTACACAACCAGCGCTCACAGGAAATCTCAGCACGCTAGGAGCTTCCTAGCAGAAGTCAGGCTGCGGTCCAGTCAGCACTATAGCACGAGCGCTCGGCGGGGGGTGGCGCGTGCACAGCGCTGCACCGCGATCTGCGGTCCTGGGAGGGAGCGTTTGAGACGGGAGGGGGCATGGCGGTGGGTTTGCAGGGGCGTGGCCATGACCTCACGTGGCTGGTTCGTCCTCATTGGCTGATCTGCCGGCGGGGGCGTGGCCACGCCTCCATCGCAAACTCTGAGCTCAAATTACCCTGTCTCACTGAAAACCTATCACGCACAGCTGGGGAAATGTGCGCGATAGGGTAGTAACTGGGACCGGACTGACTGGGGGGTGGAGCTTGAACGCACAGCACACGCCGAGGCATGCGCTGTAGAAGGTACTGGTGCCGCGGCCTTAGCTACACGCCGCTTGCTATGCTGCGAGCTGCTTGGTTTTAAAACCATTTCTCCTTTGCGTGGTTTACAGGGAAACACTCCTACGGTTATACATTGCATTTAGACATTACATTATTCTCGCCACCTTATACCTGGTGGGAGACACACAGACATTGTTATTAAAATCAGTGTTACTGCCATTACTGGGTTGCACAGCTGACAACCTACAATTCCCCAATATGGCTCAGGGGCACCCAGCCGGGCATAATACCTTTATTATTGGCCTGGGTACCCCTTCACCGCCACATGGGCCCTATAGACACTAACATGAACCAGTAGCCTGCCACAGTAGGAAGTGGGTTCTTCAGCCAGGCGAAGGGAGGCCTTGTTGGAAAAGGTTTATGTTCTGTTCTCAGCAACAGGGGAAAGGCTTGAAAAGTTCCTGACGCCTTTCTCTTTTCTTGCCCAACATCCCAGTCCTGCACGAAGTTCCAGCACCCTGAGAAATAAGGTAACCACTGCGCATCACCTGCACACACAAGCAATATCACTTTAGGAGACAATTAAACACTTTGATTTGGCCCCTCTTCTGTTGTCCGGGTTAGAAGTGTTACACTTACAAAGCTCTTCAGGGCAGGATCTACCTTTGCCTTATGTTGTCATTTACATGCTGCTGTTATTCCCATTGTTTGTACCTGTAAGAGATGTGTGCAGAGGTTCATATAATGGAGACTGAAGATCGGGTTCTTAGGTATAAGGTCTGTCACCTCAGTCAATAAGTCCACGGAGGGGATTCTCTGTTCCAGAATGTATTCAGAGACAAATACAAAGCACAGCATCACAGCATCATTCTTCCTTCCACATTACTGTTGGAACTACGATCATTCACCCAGTAGCCCAAGCACGCTGCCTAGGGGTCACACTCGCTTTTTCCTCCGCAATATAACAAAGATACGCCCCTTCCTCTGTTGCTCGACTGCTAAAACTCTGACTCAGGCCCTCATTCTCTCCCGTCTTGATTACTGTAACCTCCTGCTGTCCGGCCTTCCTGCCTCCCCTACAATCTATCCTAAATGCTGCTGCCAGAATCACTCTACTCTTTCCTAGATCAGTCTCAGCATCTCCCCTCCTGAAATCCCTCTCCTGGCTTCCAATCAAATCCCGCATCTCACACTCCATTCTTCTCCTCACTTTTAAAGCTTTACACTCTTCTGCCCCTCCTTACATCTCAGCCCTAATTTCTCGCTATGCACCATCCCGACTCTTGCGTTCTGCTCAAGGATGTCTTCTTTCTACCCCCTTTTTATCTAAAGCCCTCTCCCGCCTTAAACCTTTTTCACTGACTGCCCCACACCTCTGGAATGCCCTTCCCCTCAGTACCCGACTAGCACCCTCTCTATCCACCTTTAAGACTCACCTTAAGGCACACTTGCTTAAAGAAGCATAAGAATAGCACTGTGAACATTCTGAACACATGATACATAAAGCTTGGCCCCCTGCAGACGCACTTACCAGAACTCCCTCCTACTGTCTCTGTACGTTCTCCCTACCTACCAATTAGATTGTAAGCTCCTCGGGGCAGGGACTCCTCTTCCTTAATGTTATGTTTATGTCTAAAGCACTTATTCCCATGATCTGTTATTTATATTATCTGTTATTTATTCGATTACCACATGTATTACTACTGTGAAGCGCTATGTACATTAATGGCGCTATATAAATAAAGACATACATACATACATACATACATTCTTTACAGGCATCACAGCAGGCATTGCAACAGGTTATGGATGGAGAATTAATCAGTGTAAGTTCCAAAGTAAACACACAGATACCCAACAAGCTCTGAGAAACCCCAAACATTACCACATCGTGTGTGTGTGTGTGTGTGTGTGTGTGTGTGTGTGTGTGTGTGTGTGTGTGTGTGTGTGTGTGTGTGTCAAAAGGAGTGCTAGTAGCTATCCAAAGCTGCAGGTCAGAAATAGAGAAAAGGAAACAGATTTATGACATAGAACTGAATGCCTCACACGAGAAGGTCAACAGTATCCGGACAGAGGTGGACACGTCGCAGAATGAAGCTCATACTCTCCGTGTAGCACTGGATGCCTCACACCAAGTGATCAGCAGTTGGTGGGATCTCCCCATCTCATGCTATAAATGGAGAGATCATCTCACTGATAGGCCAGATGACCCTGGTCTTCCCCACCGCTGAGTACACACTAGCTCAGGGGTGTGTAAAGTTTCTGCGCAGCGCCCCCTGCCTATCAGCCCCAGCTCTCGCGCCCCCCTTGCCAGTGAACCGGCGGGTCATGTGATGTCACATGACCCCGCCGCTTCATTTGCCGTGTGTTACCATGGTGACGTCACATCACATGACCCCGCAGGTCATGGTGAAACGTCCAGAAGCTGGCTGAATAAGTTGAGGTTGCAGAAGCCTCGGGGAAGATTTAATTTAAATGCCTCGGAGAAGAGCGCTGGGCCTCTGCAACCGCCGCGCCCCCCAAAAAAATATCCCGCGCCCCCCGGCACTAGCTGACAGTCTTGTATGAGTGAATACTGTTGTGATACATACTGCCCAAGTCTTTTAGCAAGAAAAATCTTTATTTCAATTTATATTTGGAAAAACAGAAATGACAGTAACAGTAGGGTTAGATTTGGCTGCTTGTAAATAAAGGTTATGTCCGCCATTACCCCTACCTATGATTTATGTATGAAGTTTATTGTAGCAGTCCTATATATGTTCCAATTAAAGGTACAGCTCGGTCCAAGAGTGGGGACGTGTAGGGGTTAACTCTCTCTTGCAAACTGAGCTGTAATCACATTAGAGTTTGGTATTGTAGGCCTGGACACTGATGGGATTAGGCCCATTGTTCAAGAACCAGGGAGTGGTCGACCACCTGCTGAGTGGACTTGCTCTGCAAGAAAGCTGTAAACCCCAGGGCTGTATCTGTATTGTTTGTCTGTGGATCAGCATTGTATCAGCATTGTTTTGGCCCACCTTCAACCCCAGTAATCTCATCAACCAGGGCTAGGGCTGTGTGCAGAGACAAGGAGTATTGTTCATACCCAGACTAGCTGGAATCTCCCTGATTGGGACAAGGGTATAAATAATCCTTCTCCCCAGCCTCAGGAGAGTCAGTATGCACTGGATATTCTTTGTGAAGGCTGTGTGCTGACAGGAGACTGGCAGAGCCCCTCTAAAGAGCTGACAGGGAACCGAGGAGACCCAGTGCAGGGGTCTGGAGCTACGATCTGTGTGCGCAGCGTTGGCCGGAGCTGTTTGGAGTATAGCAACGGTGGGGAATTTAAAACAGCTAGCCAGCGGCGAGCAAGGCAGTGCGGCCCATAGTGCGGAGGCGCAAGTTGGGACCGCGTATCGGGGTAAGCCTCCGGACAGAGGCCCCCGCACATAGAACTTTAGGTTGCTCCCCCAGTTGGGTGAGTTTGCTGTGTGTCTTGTGTACTGGAAGTTTGTGGAAACTTTTTTTTTTTCCAATAAATTCACTTTTGTTCAACTCTGCAGTTCTTGGTCCCTGGTGTGAATTATCCTGGTCTCTCCTGACAGACACCATTTTCCTGTGCATAACCATTAAAAAGAAGGTGTTCCTTACACTCTTATTTCCCTTTTCCAAATGCTGTAACTACTTTCACCCCCCCCCCCCCCCAATCTGTTTCTGAAAGATAGGCTTTATTTAGGGACCAGCAAAAGATGTCCGCCTCCCTCTTCAGGTTTACACCAGAAATGCGGCGGCAGCAACAGCACATACTGTACATTCAACCGCAAGTCCCGCCCCCCACACACCGAGCGCGTGCAAATGAAGCCGCGCCCCCCTCCGCTTCCCTATTGGTTCCCCTCCTGCTCGGCGACCCTCCCCGCTGGCGCGAGCTCGCCTTAACGCCCCACCTCCCGCCGGGGCTGCATTGTTCTTCGGAGGGCTCGTGCGCGGGTGAAGTCGCCGCCGTGAAACCGAGTAAGTGGACTCCCTCGCCTGGATTTGCACGCTCGAAACCTCTCCGTTACCGGCAAAAGGGAAGAAAAAAAAAAAAAAAGCGGACGTTTGTTGTTGTTTCTACGCGCCGCCGCCCCCTCCCCCGGGGGGGAGGGGGAGCAGGAGGGTGGTAACATGTTTACAGATGGCGGTAACGGTTCCGCCTCCCGGTCACGTTATCCCCCTCCCGGTCACGTTATCCCCCTCCAACCCTCCGTGGGTCACTTCTCCCCCTGCGCTGTGTTTGTTACAGCCCCACGCGTGCCTGTCAGTGCCTCTCCTTGCGCGCGCCGTGTCACACTGAGCGTTCCATGGCAGTTAGATTACTGAGCGTTCCACGGCAGTTACTTTTGTAACAAGAACAATGTCCGGCCTGGTATGTCCCGCTTTCTCCTTTTGCATCATTGTTGCAATCCTTTTTGAGCTTCTGACTGAACTTCAGGTTTGTTTTGGGGAATGGGGAGAGGTGGTGTGCTGTTTGGCTCCATAACAAGAGCTTGCATTAATAAATAGTCGAGGGCCCTCCTAGCATAACCTCTGGTGCATTTTTTCTTTTTGTTATGATGACTTATCTCTGCTGCCAGGTTTTCCGGTATTGTTCTCGTGTGTATCCACACTTTTGCTGGGCACCTGAATGTGGTAGCTAGCGTGCATTTCCTTAGACGGATGTTTCCAGAGTTTATTTTGGCAGAAAAGAATGCAAAAGAGTCCTACATTTATTTCAAAACAAGGCGTATATATCTGTGCGGGTCACTGCTGGGTTGGCATTGAAATGCTCCGTCAGATCTTGCATTTTATTAAGCAAATATACCGCACTCCCACTGAATCGGTGGTGTTGGTTCCAATCCGATTTCTTCATTTTCTTTGACATATCAAACGTTTAAGTGATTTTTTGATTTTTAGCCCATTTCATGTCAGGGATTTTTAAACTGCTGCCTCCAGGTAACCACCACTTCATACCCGTATCAAAAAGGGTTTAGAGAATGTTGTCAGTGTGAAATTCCTGAAGATTTTCTAGTCTTAACTGCAGGAGGCGTATTGTACCGTTTTGTGTGTTAGGCAAGGAATCTTAAATCGCATTTTTATTCGGGGAAATTGATTACATGTTTAAAAAAAAAAATGTCCTTCAAAGTTTTTAGCTTTGATGATACAAAACATATGGTTACAACAATATTCTCTTCCCCCCCCCCCCCCCCCCCCCCACACACATATCTGATATAGTATATTATTGTAAATCCAGGGCATACGTTGGATATAGATCTACAGGATTCACAGTGAATTCAAGTCGAGTGGACCCGTGTGGTACTGCTTGAGCTAATTTGATGTTAAATGAGAATAGTCTTGTGGGGTGGGTGCCTAGCTGACTGGAGGCTATCATATATCAGCCACAGCTGCCAAGTTTTCTATACTCCTGTATCTGTGCTCATGTTGAGCCCCTCATGGCCACCCTAATGTGAGCTATCCATTTGTTAGAATGTCTGCCAGAGGGCTGCTCAGGACACAGGACTGTGCATCAAGGGGATCTGAGCACTCCCTGGGCACATTTGTGGCTTCTGTCCCATTTTAGATATTTCTTTTAATTTAACTCATTTTTGGCATGCAGTGCACCAGCAGAAAAGGTCATCCTGTGGGTTATATATTATATTACAAAAAAAGGCTGCTGCTATTCTGTATGCATAATATTTTGTCTGTTTTTAAAGCGGCAGTCCTGTGCTATTAGGTTTTTTTTATTTTATTTAAGATCATATTGCCTTTCCCAGTGCTTTTTAAAATCATTTTTCTCTGTTCCAGTGATGTAAGAATTTGAAGAAGTGTCTGGGAGATCAAAATGCAGCACTTCCAGAGTTCAGTGCTGTAAAGGATACCATGGTAACCATGCTTTTTAATACTAAAAATACAAAATAAAATCATGGTGTGCTAATGAGCAGGGTGTTAAAACTTGTAGGCTTCAGGTGGAGGAGGCCCCCCTCCTTGCAATTGTAACCCCTTTGGAAAGTTAACATTGTGCTAAGTTTCTACCCTGCCCCCCTTAGGCTTTTGCATATTTACATATTCCTATGTAGACTTTTAATAAATGTGTGTACACTGTCAACATGTTGCTGAAGGTTATTGGTTTTCTTAACCAATGACTATGGTATAACATTTTGCAAATATTTTAGTTCTATAATTAACTTTAGTTCGGTGTCCCTAAATAATTCTTGCAGAGTTGTAGAAAGTGTTAAAAGATGACTGTTTTATAGCATGCAGACTACTGGTGTTGGTGGTGCTGCTGTTTTTTGTGATCAATATTTATAAGTGGGCAAGGAAGGGCTGGCCAGAATGTGCTGTTGGATGGTCAACCCGATTTTTGGTAGCTACTAGAAATATAACTATACACTGCCAACCATGTTGCTTCAAATAAGTACAATAAGAATTCAATTGCTGTGGGTGTTAATTGATCTACTGGGTGGAAAATCTGTGTTATGGCCCTGTAACAGGGATTTATCACTGTTGGAGACACTGCCTCTAAATCAAGCAGAGATGGTTAATTGCAGCCACTCAATTAACTAGTCTCCACCTGGACTAATAAGAGCTCTGTAAAAAGCCTGATGTGAGAAACAGGAGAGAGATTCCTTAGCTCACATTTGGGCTGACGGAAGGAGAGCAGAGAAGCCTGCACACAGACACTGTCTTGAGCACAAAACCAAGGCTGTGCTGAGATCAAGACATTCAAGACCTATATTTCCTGGACACAGAGGACCCAGGAACCTGCCAGAGACTGACATGGAGGGCCGTCTGCTTAAGGTACTTCCTGAGACTTTGGGGTGATAGGCTGGTAATGGGAATATCCCTCCAGTCCTGCAGTTGGGGTCTGGGAAAGTCAGTTAGCCCTTACACAGGGATAGGGGTTTGTTTGTTTTTTGTATGTTTTGCCTGGATTAAAGTAACAGACTCAGTCAAGATATAATTTCACCCAAATCGGTCTCGCTTATATGAACCTCTGCACACATCTTACAGTTCCCTTTTTTTTTTTTTTAAAGAGTTGTATTGTGTCTTTATTTATATAGCGCCATTCATGTACATAGCGCTTCACATCTGGGTATAATGTACCATTCATTGTCTAGACATCTCGGTTCAATTTAAAAGTGCAACTTTATTTCCATTTTTAGCCACTTGGTGGCAATCTTGATACAATTATGCAAGACATTTATATACTATTGTCTTCCCCCCCTCTCCTAATGGCGCATCTGGAAAGATTTATATGATAGTTATTGGCTAGTTGTGGGGACTTTTGAAAGTTAGACAAGGTTGAAGACCTTGTATGTCTAAGTACTGTACTCAAGAATAAAAAGCTTCTTTATATGCAAACACATTACTGTTGAATTGTATGAAGCTCAGAAGATAAATGGCAATAACATTTAACATAATGCACTTTTTTTTTTTTAAATTATTACATATATGGGAAAGTACCACACACAAAGTATAACATATGCTTTGGGTGAGCAGAGCTCTCTGTCACATGTTTGCTACAAAGGTATGAGTCATTTTAAGTATGCTATAACATGTGCATTGGATTAGCAGAGCTCTCTCTGTCACATGTTTACTACAAAGGATGTGACTCATCAGCTTAAGTACGTTATTTTTTATTTTGTTTTTGCTACAACACTCGGCACTCATTGGAGGAAGCCTTAAACAAATGCTATAAATAAGAGCCTAGGCTGGGATGGTGCCAGAGCTTCTCCATGGACTGTGCGGGTGCCAGGCTAAAAATTCCCCTCACTCTCTGGATCAGACTAGGCTGAGGGGGGCTTCCTCAGGTGTTGAGTGCTTTTCCTGTTGTATACGGTTTAGCTGTGCAAAATGTAATTGAGCACACAACCAAAGCCAAGTAGAACACCCTTTGATTAAATCGGACTGTTGACTGACCCGGTGTGCAATTTGTTGGCTGAATCCAGAATCTTTGCATTGCAGTAAGCCTTGCTTACTATGATACTTACATTTTTGGAATTGTTTTTAAAATTCTTTTGGCACCTCAGCTAGACCAGGTGCTTTGGACTAACCATAACGTAATTTATTAAACCATTGTATTGACAGAAAATGAGGGCTCCTGTTACAAAACATGTCCCCATTGTCTTGATTCATGGGCGCATAATTGTTAGGACATGGATGTACAATGGCTAAACTTTTTTTTTTTTTACTCAAAAGAACAGGTTAAACCAGTATGGTATGTTAAATTAATTCCTTCCCACCTCTCTCCAAAAAAGTTATGTTCTTTAAGAATCACAGATGTATGCAACTGACCTTTTTTCTTGCAAGTCTGACTGGTGCCAAAAGAACCTCTTCAATCTCTTACAATATACTGTAACATGTTTTAGCAATGCTCTAATTATTGATTGGCTTACAATGCCTTTATATATTATTCTGCTGGGAAAACATTAATGCAATACTACATCTATTTTTTTATCTATCATAAAGACCTAGTAGGATTGGTCAGCTGCATGTACTATTCCACCAGTATGTTGTGCCAATATCTTTTTTCCATTCTGAATCAAAGGGATTCCCAGAGCACATGCCTCTTGTCTTTAGGAAACACCTGGTGGTTATGATATTTTTGTTCCAACCTGACGGAAGAATATTTTCCCAGACGAATAATATTTACACACACTTGAATCAGCGGGGTCTCTGTTGCTGATCTGTGTTCATTTCAGCTCGAGGACCCCATGCTTCCCAAGATACTTGCCTCTGTAGGTGCTGCTGGAATATCTGCTCCGTTTAAATGTCCCGCGTCACGTGGGCCAATGGAAACTGCAAGGGATAACGCCACGGCTTCCTATTTTTATTTGACCTATTTATGAGCACATAATAGGTTATTTCCATTTGATATTTAGACATGTTCACTTTGAGTTCTGACACTATATATATCACAGTATTGAACTGTCACTGATCATGGTTTACGGAGAGCGAAGAGTGGCCTTTCAAAATAAGAAATGTATTGAAGATAGGAAGATTTCAAGCCTGAACAATATACGCTGTTAGAATAATTATTTTAGTCTTGGTACGTAAGATTCCAATACTTCAGACAATCCTTCAGCATTCAAAGTTATGGCTTTTTCTTGTAAAATCAAGAAATAAAATGTTGTTTTTTTTTTTTATATAAAAGCAGATTTATTGATCACATACAAGTGACCAACAGGGAAAGTCAAAACTCTGCTTTGGTAATTTATAAACAAAACTTGTATACACAAAATATTGACGTTTACATTGCCATATCAGTGATAATACATGGGTGGCATAGAGAATACAGAAACTGATCATTAGTCATACGTTCTCCTAATTTCAGCGCTATTTTTGAGAATTGTAACTTGTGGCTAGCCAGTTTCTGATGAGAAACGTATCTACATACCACAGCTCTGTAACCCCACAAATCTCATGCTGTCTCAACACAGCATTACATTGTACAATAATCCCAACTCCATTGTGTGTGTCAGTCAAATGGTGTGTGTGTGTGTGTGTGGCAGTCAAATGGGGAATGTGTGTGTGTGTGTGTGTGGCAGTCAAATGGGGAATGTGTGTGGCAGTCAAATGGGGAATGTGTGTGGCAGTCAAATGGGGAACGTGTGTGGCAGTCAAATGGGGAACGTGTGTGTGGCAGTCAGAAGGGTGTTTTTTTTTTTTTTTGTTATAATATATTTTGTTGAAAGCCTGAACTTAAGAAAAGGGGAAGTTAGCCCGCAGGCAACCTCTGACTAATTTGCGCTGAGAACACAAATAATGGCGTATGATAAGGGCAATATAAGCTTAGTGATATGCCAGATTTGACAGAACCGAGGGGAGACCCGCAAGAGACAATAACTAATCGAGACTGGCCTGCCATAATACATAAGTGGTCGTGAGTATGGCAGCATACTAATGTAACTAATCTCTGTATAGATAGATATACAAATATTGTATTATTATTTATTTTCTTATGTTGTATCTACTAAACATGAGTCTTAAATTATACAAACTCCCTTTATAAATATTCTTACAATACCCTAATATAAGGATGTAAGACAATTTTTCTACAGGGTATGAAATTGCAATATGTGCTTCTATCTAGGGTAGAAAATAACATATTGCAAGACGTTACCCGGGAGAAGAGGGTGTGGCCTAATCCACAATATCCACAATTCTTATAGCATTACTTACAGATGGAAGTTCAATCAATGATAACGTGCTCTTTCTCTCAGATGATAAAGCAATAGATACCGTTTTGTCCCTCACATGCTAATTAGATGTTTCTTGTAGAGAGCTAAACACAGATGCAACCATTTATTGAACACTAACCCCGTCCCCATTTTCCTCATGGTTTTTCTAACAAAGAACTTTACCCACTTTAGACTAGGCCTGAAATTCTATCTCTAAGCCAACATCTGATGCATTAAACTTTAAGTACTATTCATCTGTTTTGGCTACATTTTAATTCTTAACCTTTAAACCTATTCTCATTCAATTGTCTTGCTATAATTTCTCATTCATACATTTTAATATAATGAACAGATTTGTAACAGATGCCATAGTGTGTGTGTTAAATTTAAGGAGGCATAGCATTCTAGATAACATGTGCAAGGTATGTAATCTAGCATGCTTTGCCTCCTTACATTTAACACACAGCCCTGTTCATAACTTTTTTTTTTTTCCTCCCCTCCAGAAAAATGAAGAAAAAATCTGAACTGGATAGGTTAACTTCCTTCTGAGCCAGATTGCAATCTGCATGTGCAATCTGCATAGAAGCCAGTTACAGAAAAATATTTCCTTTTCTCCAAATGGCTCCATAACTAAAATCTATATGCATGTTGTAAGAATTCCTATTTCAGGCTGGGGCCATAGAGGGGGGGAGCAGTGTGGAACCGCGCTGAGGCTCGCCTGCTGAAGCTGTGTGATTTCATGCACATGCGGGCGCGCGATTGGGAGGCGGAGCAGGGACGTCGCTGGGCCAATCGCACTGACGTCACGGTGACGTTGATGCTGCTTCGCGCTGATTGGATGTTTTCAGCCGACAGCGTGCTAAAAAACAGCTTGGCTGTCAGCTGAAAAATCCAACTCGGACGTTCGCGTGAGCCCCCTCAGCGCAGCTTGTCCTTCTATGGACGTGGCCTCAGTCTTCTTCTCTCCCCCCCCCCCTCCTAAAATAGTGTGTTTTGAAAAGATTGATAGCAGCTGAGGGTAGCTCTCTGGAAGATTGTTCTTTAGAGTAAAAAGTTGAGTTCCTTGTATGCAAGAAGATATTCATAGAATTACAGAAAAAAGATTGTACAGCTCAACCCCTGTATAACATGGTTTGGGGTTCAAAGAATCACATTGCGTTATAAGCGGATCGCGTTAGAAATGTACAACTGTACAATAAAGTATTTAAGAAACCAATAATCATGTTGTAAAGTATATTCAGAAATACAAAAATTGGGAGCCACGCTTGCATCGTGTTATAAAAGGATTCGCGTTGTAACGGATCTCGTAATTACGGGGTTGAGCTGTATTAGGTTCTTGTAAGGCAATACATTTGGAATAGGCTATGCTAGTGTATATATAATTTGTGTATAAGAAACTGGTCGAGGGCACGGTTAGTCATTGTTTCATTGAGGTTTCTTCCTTATCCAATCTAGGGACGCATGTCATCTTGATGAAAATACCATGTCTGTAAATTTTAATATGAAGGCTAAAACTTCTTTATCTGCCAAAAACTGAGTGCTGTGATTTATGCATCTCCGAAGAATAAAAGATAAAACACCTGTACTGTATGATGCTTTTGCCTCGGAAGAATAAACATTGTAACTGATAAGGTAAAATAAATTTGTTTCCATGGTACTTTGTTTGGACCAGAAAGGATCTCACACTTTCAGTTGCGGCATACAGGCATACCCAGCTTTAAGGACACTCACTAAGTACACTCGCGAGTAAGGACATGTCGCCCAATATTCAAACGGCAGCTCGCACATGCGCCTGTCAGCATGTCCTGAACAGCAAAGTTGAACTCCCTACCTGCATCGAAGCTGTGCACAAGCGGGGAGACTATAGCGCCTGTTACACATGCGTTATTTACATCAGTTATGCACGTGTATGACGATTGCAGTACAGTACATGCATCGATAAGTGGAAAAAAGGTAGTGCTTCACTTTAAGTACATTTTCACTTTACATACATGCTCCGGTCCCATTGCGTACGTTAATGCGGGGTATGCCTGTACTTGTTTAGTATTAATGAAATTGCATAGGAGGACAAGAAGCTGAAATTGGCTGAAAAACAAATTATTCTTGGATTCTTCTCCCTTGATGGATTTTTTTTTTTTTTTGTCGTGTACATGTAATACGATCCTTTACAGCCTAGGCTTGAGATGCCAAAATACTTGCTTTAGAGCTGGTCCCAAAGCAAACATGGGAATACTCTATGGTGTAAAGAGAATGTTGTTCAAATTATCTTGCTAGTGCTATTGTCTTTAAATAACCAGTCTCTGTAGACCTCTCTTTATTAGAGGTTCCCAAGTAGTACACCCTAAGTGAATTGAAGGTTACAGGAGGTTTTATTTTTTACGTCTCCGGAAGACCACTTGCCAGTGTTAAAGTGAACACAGAGCAGCAGTTTGAGGGAGAAGGTTACTTTTCACTGCAAAAGCTATATTGTGTTTTTTGCCCTCCCCGTAGATATTTTTTTTTTTTTTTTTTGGTGTTTTTCCAGTATATGGATGTAAATGGGAGACTTGTATAAAATAAATGGAAGCTTTTTGTAGTTGACAATTTCAGTTGGCATTTGGAAGATGTGCAAGAAAAATAGGCTCCAGGTCAACAAAATTGGCATTACAACTGACCTACCCAGGAGTTCGTTGGTTAACATCCTCAGAGTGCATGTTTATCTTTAGGAGTCTAAGGTTTATAGGAGGTCTGATAAAAATGCGAATACATTTTTTAAAGTATTTTACTTGCTTGTGGTTATACTGTGTGATTTTTACCTTTTGTGTTGGGGTGGGGGGGGTTCCCCCTTTTATATTTTGGTGTTTTTTTCACATTTTATTCTATTAATTTTAATCACAAATTAGCCAGGAACGTTAAAATATATGCATGGTCCTTCTTGCTTCGCTTTTAAGAACCGTATCTGTAAACCTTTATCATTCAGAGCCTCTAAGATGAGGCCCTGTGAAGTCTGCATGTAAACATCTGTGGTGCCTTGTTGAATGGAGCAAGTATAAACGGCTCACCCTTGCAGGATTTGGGCTATTTCTAAATACAAAATGAGAATTAAAAAAAAGATTGTAATCTGCGTTAAGTGTAAGCTTTGCATTGCGTTTGCTTTCAAAATGGATATAATTGCAACTGGACTGAGTACTCCCATAGAACTAGAAGATTATACTGTGTATATTACTGTTCTGCTCTAAGTCAGTACTGTACTAAAGTTGAGGTAGAGAGCATTGCTCTTCAAGCAATTATTGCCTTTAAAAAGTCACTAATTGTAAAAAAAATTCCTCCTAGTAACATGCATATACTGTACATGGATGTAGTATTCCAATGTTTTTTTTTTTTTTTTTTTATAATGGGTATAGATGCTGTAGCTGTTAACACCCTCAAACAAGTTAACTGCAAGACTGATTCTTTTTTATTTTTGATGTACAATGTACAATTCCAAAAGTACAGGGAAACCGCTTCAGGCGAGGAGAAACCTGCTTGTACAGCCAACACAGACAAACAATTTCTTCAAAGTGCAGGTCTCCTCAAAGATAGATAGATACAAAGTGCAGCTCTACTCACAAGTTCATAATGCAATTCTCCTTTAATGTGACAGCCAAGAACGGTGGAAAGACAAGGTTTCAGGTCCTATATGGACCTTTCATAATGGTGCCAGTGCAACACTTTAAGTTAATTTGTGTTTGTTTGTTGAAGCCTATTAAGTTGATTGTAATTTTATTTATTTTCTCCCCAGAATTAACCAAACTGGAGGACTAGACTATCGGATAGACGAAATGGATTGGAACAGAGTACAAAATCATAATGTTGGCCATGTCCGTTCTGAAAGACAACAGTATTTGTTACCGACTGTCTCTGCTGCAGGCCCCTCTACTCAAAACCAAGCCATTTGTGCATCTCAAAATCGTTATAGTCATGGTGTAAGGAATGGCGGGGAATTATTTTCCAGTAAAATGGCCCAAGACCCGCTTCTTAAAAATTTGCTGAAAGCACAAACTTCTGATGATTTCTTAAAGGTACAACATTCGATATTGTCGAGTACAACAAATGGAAGTCCTAATCAGTGTCATGAGACACAAGGATCAATGGTGCAGTATAATGCCCCCTACAAGCATTTTCCTGACACGACAAACGGGTCCATTCCTACTTCTGCTGAATATAGAAACAGTCAAAATATTCAGCAAATGGCAACTGCGGCCTACAGAGCACACAATTATACCAATTCAGTTCCACAGCAGTTTAATACTGTAAGAACCACATCAAACTATGAAGGGAAAGGTTACAGTGCAAGGGATGTTCCATCTGCACCACAAACCTATCGAGCAATTTGCAGTTCTGGGAATTCTCAGCACAGAGTGCAACAGCATGTTCAGAGTGTTGATCCATGTCCACCATATCCTTCTAAAAGACAGACTGTAAAACCATCTCTTCAGGTGTCCTATAGACCAATGGTGCAGGCAAAACTGCATGCACCCCCACAAACAACCTATGATTTACAGAACGGAGTAGCTCAGCAGCGCAAGAGGCAGTCTTCTTTCGACTCCAGTCTTGTGGTGAAAAATGTAAGTGAGTGTGTTCAAAGCCAACAGCCACACTTGATGCAAAGCTGTCAAAATAGTGTTTTAATGGGATTAGGTTGGAATGAAAACCCCTCAGAAAAAAGTTTCTCTCAAAATACTTGTACCACTGCATTTCAAATGCAACCAGAGGGAAACTCTACATCCTGTCTTAATGTCCAAATTGAGCCATTCTTAAATCAAAGCCAAAGTGGCACATTGCAGGATATGCACCAACGTACGGAGCTAGCACTTGTTGGTTTACCAGATCAGTGTTTAGATGCACCGCAATTACAAAGTTGTGGTGGAGCCTTATCTGACAATACTAATGCAAGAGTACAATTGCTCTTGCTTCTAAGCATTTATAAAAATGTGAAAGCCAACATATTAAGCCTTGCAAGGGAAAGTAATTATAGAACTCAAAATATTATGCAGTCCTCTTCTAATGCATCACATGAAAGCTCAAACGTGAATTCCATTACAAGTTCAAATTCTTGTGCTATTGTGCCAAGTTTGACTTCCAGCATACAGACTGCATCAATGGTAACCAATGATAGAACATTAGATCAACAAAAAGCACTCCAAGCAAATTCCTTCCAGATGAGTAGTAGTGATCAAATGAATAGTATCAAACCACAAGGTGCATATGTAAATAACTACCATGTGGCAATTAACAGAGATGCTGTCCAACAGGTGTTGAGTCAAGAGTCGCCCAGCCAAGTCGGTAGTACTAATGGAAGAGCTATCCTGTCTCAGGACAGCGCCTCTGTTTTTAATGGTGGACAAATAAATTCTCTTTATAACATGGGTTATAATCCCAGTCAAGCAATTGGCTCAGGATCGACTAAGGAAAAAGAAATTCAAGAGAGTTCTTTTGAAGCCTCCATCGTGCACTTAACACACAACGCACAGGTTATACCATCCAATGTTTCCCTTCCAGTAGGGGAGAACTTCCTTAGTAAGCAGTATATTTCCAATAGCAATCACAGCAATGGGAGTTTGCCACAGCATGGAGGATTATTACAAAGGGACAATCTTTGTTCAGATTCTCCGCACCATAGTGGACCTTTCAATGCAAATGTAAACTTTTCACAGAGGAATGGTCCATTACCTACCATAGCTTCACAAAGTGTCAACCCCAACAGTTTTTTGGATGTTAAAGATTCTTCCCCAATAACTGAAAACACATTGAATGACCCAGATGTTAACAGTTCATTGGAAGTATTAGACACTTGTCTTGCTTTATGGAAAGCCAAATCCCAAAATGCTACTACCAGTGTAAGTGAACATGTACTAACAGAAAGAAAACAGACTTCTACTGAACTCTCTGACCAGAGTCGAACAAATCTCATGAAAGAGCTGAATATGAGACCTTTTGTATCTACAAATGAAGTCACGTTGCCATCCTCTGGAATGTCTGATGGATTGAAGCAGGACACCATGGCTCCTAATGTATTAAAAGGTGTGGAGCCTCAAATTGCTATTGTTTCTCCATTAATACAGTCTAAAGTAATCCATGTGGAATCTCAATCACCTAAAATAGAACAATGTCCAGTCATTCAAGAAGGTAGCATTTGTAGTTTAATACAAGCTACAAAAGAAAAGATAATGGATTATGTGGCAAGTATAAAAGATATCAACACTGAAAATGTTTGCTTGGATAAACTGAAAAAGTCACCTGAAAAGGGGAATGAACTTGAATGTATAAAATCCACTTTGGCTCTAGAGAAGGGGAGCTCTGAGGAAATAACACCTCCATTGCACTGTGACTCAGGAAATGAGGCTCTTGAACCAAAATCTAGCATCACTCCCCCAGCCCTTGGATCACAAAACGAGCTTGACATGCAAAGTCTTTCTTCTAGTTCAGGAAATATTACACAGAATGAAGATAGTAATTTACAGATATTTGGTATTTGTTCTCTTGCTGAAGGAAGCACATTCTATAATTCATCAATTGCCATGATGTTTGATAAAGATTCTTTGCAGCCAGAAGGCAATTCGATGTTGCCCAAAAAAGACGTGGCTTTAAGTGACGAGTACAAATTGCTAAATTGTCTGGAAATTGAGAATGCGTCCACTACTGAGATTAGGAATGAAGCTTCTCTAAAGCAGAAGCCTGAACAAAGTGAGGTGGAGTCATCATTTCATGCAAACTTGTCAGAAACCGATTCCAGTGTTCAATTGGTAAATGCAGAATGTTCACAGGTATTGGACTCTCAGGACTACAGTAAAAGCAACCAAAATAAAATGTCGACAGTTAACATTGACCACGAACCAGGATCTCCCCCGTGTGCATCAGACCAGTTGTCTGAACTTCTAACAGAGTACCCTTTTGGAATAAAAAATTACACGTTGGAAACACATCTTGAGACAGGTGAAATGTCCACAGAAAAGATTACTGGTGCGTCTTTAGAAGAAAGATCATCTACACCCATTGAAGACCCATTAGCTTGTCCTGAGAACGTATGTGACAGCCCTGCTAACATACAGATTACAGTCCTAGGCCCTGAAGAAATGAGTAAACATTTTCCTGATTTAAAAGGGTCCGAGTTTCTTCCCAATTCTGTGCAAACAGATGAGGTTGACATTTGTCAGGAGGCAGTTTGTGCCGTGGAGTCTCAAACACAAATTGCTGAGAGCAGTACTACAAAGGAAGTGCCTGATAAAGATCTGTTTTGTTGTTTGTATAGTTGGTTAACACACCATTATAAAAGTGCACCAAAATGCTTGTGCAAGTTGCCAGAAGACAAAAAGGTTAAACTGACCTCTGTGGAGTCTATGCATTACAAAGAGTCCGACTTGCCTTCTACCATGACTGTTGAGTCTTCTGAGAGCGGTCTTAAAATTGCAGTGTCAAAATCCTGTCCGTCTGAATATCTCTCAGTAGGCGATTGTAGCCAGCTGTCTCCAAGCAGCTCTCATGGCAAAGCAGTAAAAGAAGGCAATGACAAACGATCACCTGAGGAGAAATCGACAGAACACCGACTGCAAGAGTCTTTTAGTCAAAATAAATCCAAATTGCCCAAGAGCAAATCTAAATCCAAGGCGGAAAAACTGAAGAGGACTGCATCCTTTTCTGGGGAACCAAATCTCAAATGCTCCCAAAAAAGCAACACACTATATTCTTTAAATTCAGTGCAAGATGTACTCTCCCAAAGTGGGCTTCCAACTAAAAAATCAAGAAGGGAACATGCAACAACCACTTCGAATAAAGTTGCGGCATCTGAGAAATTTATAGTTAAAACAGACTTTCTGAAACATAAGCCTGGGCAAAGAGCAAAATGTAGCAAAGATATAAATGCAGAATTACACCAAAGTCAATCTGGAAGTGGGCACGGCTTACACAATGGTGCATCTAATGTGACTACAAAATGTTTAGATGGCACAGAATTGTCTAAAACATCTGAGATAAGTAACAAAGAAAAACAACCATCTCCTAAAGTTGAACAAAACAAATTGGTGGCAAACGGTGCTTTGATACCAAATGAGCCATCTCTTAACCTAGAAAGATCTAGCCAATTGTTTGCTGGTTCCAAAAGAAAACATGAGGAAATACATTTGAACTCTACAGGTCAAGATCACAAGAGTTTGGCCCAAAAACCAAGAAAAGTCCTAACCGTACAAGAATATTTGAATAGGAGAAAATTGAGAGATGGCAGCAGCAAAAGGGATGAAATAAAGCTAATGGAAGTTTGGGAGACGTCAGAGAAAAAGCAAACCCTTCCTGAAAAACATAGGGTTTCAACAAGTGGAACTGGCCTTTGGCGGAATACTATAAAAATGAGAAAATCTTCAGCAAACCCAAAAAATATGACCCTCAAAACAAGCAAAGAACATTCTGGGGCGCCTAAAGGTTTCCATCTACTTAAAGATCGAACAAGGACCAATATGTCATATGGTGGTAAACCTTCCAAAAAAAGTAAGGAGATGAAGACTTCCAATTCAAGCAAAGATAAAATCTATTTGAGTCCTTGTGTTGCATTTCGGCATACTTCCCATGAAGGCATAAATTTGACAAAGCTGGAGATTAGGCCTGCACCAGAACCATCTGGATATAAAAAGAGGAGAAAATCATTGGAACCCAAGACACAGATTAAACCTTCAAACCCTACCGTACAGAAACCTGATGAAAAGCCGAAAATGCTGGAATTTAAACTGTTCCCAGAGTTGCTGCAAAAGAGTCACTCCATGGGCAAGATGGAGTCAAAGTTGGCTGATAAAGAAACTTCCATAGTTGAAGGTACTATTGTATTTATAGAATGGATTATGAAATAGTTTTTTAAGCGCAGGGGTGGAAAAATCAGTGCCTAAAAATTAACTCCTGGTGCCTGTGCCAGGATGCTGCTCTATTTTTTTTTTTTTTTTGTATTTACATAGATGAAATAAAAGTCCTTGTGTACAATGCCATGATAACACCCAGGGATTGGCCAATCAGGGCAGAGTTTTGGTAACACACATTTTCCTCCCACATGTCTGTGTAGGCAGTGTCCTGCACCAGGTGGGAGGCAGGGAGTGGAGCAGCAAGCAAGGGAGATTGGCAAAAGGGGATTTCAAATGGAGTCGGCCATATTCTCTTGAAGCAGTGTCTGATGGCAAGGATGTCCTGCTGGGCATCCTATGCTGCAGGCTCGTAGTGTTTTTGTAATCCTGCCAAATACAGACCTACAATACAAAATAGTTGGACACAGTGGCTCATATTGGAACGCAATGATAAATTAGAAGCTATATCCTAATACTGCTAACTTCACCAATTATAGTACACTAGCTGATATATACCCGGCGTTGCCCGGGATATAATGTTCTCGCTCCACACTCTCCACTCTCTCCCCCCCCTCCGCTCCCCCTCCCCCCCCCCCCCCCCCACAAGTTCACATCTCTGATTCTCCCCGCTTCATGAGCTGACTGAGGGGGGGTGGGGGGGGGGAAGGAAGTGTCAGACAGTATGTATGGGCTTGCCCCCCCCCCCCCCCTCTCTCCCCTGACTCCCTTTCTCTACAAGTTTGCAGTCAGATCCCTGTGCCATAGATATACATATAGTTTATACACACAGAGCTGGTATTGGTCAGATTTGCATATATATATATATATATATATATATATATATATATATATATATATATATATATATATATATATATATATATATATATATATGCAAATCAGTTTCTAAATACATCACGTGCTATTACTTGCTGTACATGTAGATAAATATATTGGCATGTAAAATGTACATATACTGTACAAACATTTTTTGGCTCCTTGATATATGAAGCATACTTTTTTTTTTTTTTTTTTATAACCTTAATTTACAGGGTTTGTGGTGGTCTGCATGTAATATGAAATTATAAATAGGAAAGACCTACAGGAATACTCACGTGTGGATCTAGTTTTATATGAAACAGATACAAACAGTATCCGCCCTTGATTTAAGACCACTTAATAAAATCTTGCCATTTTATATTTTCATAGGCATTAAAAGCAAAAAAGAGGCATGGTATAAAGATATTCCATTGAAGAAAAGGAAGCTACATATCTTGGAAGATCAGGGTAAGTTGGCATCAGACTTTCTGCTACCTATTTTGTGCAAGGACTGTCCACTTGCCTCAAATGTTGTCTGACTCATACATTTTGGGCTCTCTGCTTGACCGTTCAGTGATACAAACTTGAAATAGTCTGTCAATTTGTACAGGTACTAGATCTTCAAACCTAAACTTTTTTTTTTTTTTTTTTTGCGCAGGTATCCCAATTTCATTAGATTTAACTGGACAGATACCTACCTCTACAACTGAAAATGATGCTCTTCGACAGCAATCCCAGGATTCAAAAGCAACGTTTGATACTTATAAAAAAATGTATCTGGAGAAGAGAAGCAAAAGCCTCGACAGCAGCCTTACACACTAGCACCTCTGCCGTGTTTGAATACAGTACTTTGTCGTCTTTTTCATAGTACCCCATTTTGCTGCCTTTTAACATCAAAGTACAACTCCACTTTAATGGGGGTTAAAACGCCCTCATTAGTCCAGTATTAAAAGATGAGGCCCTTGATTCAACGTTTATCTTGTTACTTTAATGCTGGGGATTTTTTTTTTTTTTTTTACTTTTTTTTTTTTATTTATTTTTTCCTTTTAGGTTTTTCAGAAATGCATGATATGTATAAGTAACCTAATGTGCCAAGACTGGCAATCAATTGCTTAACCACTTTAGTGGTCAGTTTTTATTTTTAATTTTTTTTATTCTTCCTGACACAAAGTATTGCAAAAGCTGCCTTTATGGAATGTGATGTACAGATTTACTGTTCTCAGAGCACTGGTGCGTTTTTTTTTGTATTTGTGAAACCCAAGCTGCTACATCAGAGGCTTATCCCCCCCTCATGTCGAAGTTCGGTCGTGTTAAAGGGGTAAAAGGCAGAAACTTTTTTTTTTATTAAATACGTTTGTACTTTCCATCATACTCTTATTTTCATGTCCTGCGCTGCTGTATTGAGACTTTGCACTATATATGTTCTGATTTATTGTCCTTTTTGTTGCAACCTTGAACCTTCTGGGTTTTTTTTTATTTTTTGTTTGTTACATATTTTTGTATTTTCAGAAGTTAAATAAAAGTTAAAACATTTTTTTTTAATTTATTTTTTGTAAACGTTGATTGTCAAAATATTCTTGTATTAGCAGCCTGCAGTACTACAATACTGCAAAGAATCATTTATGTGCTCTCTATTGCTTTTTGTAGTGATTGGTGTATGTAGTTTTCCACCCACTCGAGCAATGCCTTACTAGACTTGTTCGTATGCAAGGGGGTAGTGTAAGTGTTATATTAATCCCTTTTTTTGTATCTTGTAATGGCCCAGTAACATGAGCTGGCTACTAAGGGGTTTATATATTATCACCTACTCCTAATTTGGTTATTCTTGTCCTTGCCTATGTATAAGGTTGGCATATTAAGGTGGCAACAATTCATAGATGGCGCATTGCAATGGTGCAGAAAAATATCAAGGCAATAATGCAGCATAGAATACTGTCACATCTTGGAACAAAAGGTAGAAAGAATTTCCTGCCTGGCCGAGCTTACAAACTAAAGGAAACGTGGTTGAGGTTAGCTGGGACATATTGTATTCGATCACAGGTAATTGAGTAAAGGGAAAGGCTTTGCATGTGTTACAAAGCACTTCTTGGTTTTGGACTAGAAGGCCCCAAAAAGTGCTGACCTACCTTGCTGCTGGAACAGGTTTATTTTCCTGTTGTACTGTACCTTGCTAAATATCTTATACTGTGGTATGTTGGGTAAGCAGTCTTAGCGTGGGTGGAGAGATAGAGATTGGGAGGTGGCAAGTCTGGGTTTTTGGCAGTAGTGTGGTGAATAGCATATGCATAATTGGGCTGCTAGTTTGCACATACTGCATTAAAACTCGCCACAACAAATCTTATCCCTGTTAATGCTGGCAATGTAGTTTTTTTGTTTTTTGTTTTTTAAGGAATAGATTGACATTGGACTAAAACAGAACACGAAGTTTCATTTACCGACCTTTAGTGAATCCAGGCCAGCCGTGGGGATGGTAGAGTTTGTTCTCCTAGAAGAAACGGAAGACCAAGATGAATCAAATAATTTGCCACTGCCACTATTATAAACGACAGTGCTCTGGTGTGGGGTTTTGTGTTGTTGGTTTTTTTTCCCCCCATAAGTGTAAAAGGTGCCAAAACATGAAGCAAATAGTTGAAAAAGACTAGATGAGGACTCTAACTTGGAAAAAATTATGGTTTTATTGAAATGAAGTATTCCATTCAAAATATCAGACACCTGGCAGCATTGATTGATTGTAAACCCTGCCTGTGTCTTGGTTCTGTGCTAGCTAGTAACTCAACTAATTTTAATAATGGTTTTTGTATCATCTACACACTAAATCTACATTTTACACTTGCTCACATTTCCCACCATTTTTTTTTCTTGTGCTTGCTGTCAGCCACTCTGACTCTTCAGAGCATGGTTCATGTGCAGTTATTTAACCTATTCAGCACTGACTTATATGGCTCTATTTGGGTTATGCCCACAATTCAAATTTAAATAAGAAACAGATGATTAGGTTTTTTTATTTATTTATTTTTTTCCCTTCACCCCACAAACTGGAATTTTGCACAAAATCGTGTGTGCGCATGTGTCTGGGGCTGCCTGATAGATGCTCCACTAGTGACCTCACTACTAAGCAAAAACAAAAAGGGAATCCAGCAAAGTTACAGCCCAAGAAGAGAGGTCCAGATATTGGAAAGCCCAGAGATGCCTACTAAAATATAAAAACATACCTTGGTGAAATGGCAGAATTCTTTAGGGGGGGGAAAGGAGTCTGCACTTCATGAGCAAGAGACTCGCATCCAAGTGAGCAGACCGACACTGACCCAGTCAGCCAAAATGTAACTAAGAAGAACATCATAGAGGATCTAGTGTGTGTGTGTGTGTGTGTGTGTGTGTGTGTGTGTGTATCTATATATATATATATATATATATATCTATCAAAGCTCTCCTACAAGCAGAATTGGCAGAGTCCAAGCAAGAAGTGGCAGAAGTTGGAGTGCGAATAGACACCCTGGGGGGGGAAGAAACAGACACAATCATAACAGACCAGGGCACAGTTGGCAGGGCTATGAAAAACCTGAGGTCTGAGGTGGTCGAGATCACAGATCAACAAAGGCAGAAACAACCTCTGAATAAGGTATTATGGAGTCCATCACAAACCCAGAGACTTTTATCCAGAGTTGGTTCAGAGCTCTACTACCAGAAAATACAATGGTATCCCTGACAATAGACCAATGCTAGTCGCATTAGTAACTCCAGAATTTTAGCCTGTCTTCTCTTTTTCCTATAAGATGATATTTTGATGATTTGACCCTGTCCCGACTGCTTTATGCACTTCCCACGGGGAAGATAATGAAATGTCTGGGGTCTCGTTAATTATAAAATAGTCGTTTAATTCAATCACCAGCTGGGATGAGATTTCTGGGATGCACAGGTGGGTGTCTTTTTAATCTGAAATGACATTCGGGGGACATATGTGGACAGGTCTCCGAATAAAGTATCGATCATTGCATGATTTGACCATGTAATGTAGCTTGACGCCTGTTGGACTTGAGCTACCAGTGAGGCCTCCACTGTAAGGTCTAAAATGTGAAGTCATGCTCTAGAGGGTGCAAGCTTCCCCAGATATCAACGAAGTGCAACTCTCGCAGAGTTCTATTGTGTATTTTTGTGTCTCGTCCCTTGGTTTGGGCCTGACTGGCTTGTTGATCTAGATCTGTCTAATTTTGAGTTCAGGAGAGAATATAAGTTGCCCCCCCCACAATGAGAAGGCCCACTTTGAAGTCCTGTAGAATTGAAAATGTTTCCTCAAAGTATGCCGATTTGCATGGAGTTGGGGGAATATGTTAGCCAGTGTGGTGGTGGTTCTATTAATCATGCCTGCCAAGAAGATGAACCTGCCACCCCCTTCTTTTCATATCTTTTCTAGTTTAAATTGGACATTGTTATTGGACCACAACTCCCCTTTTCTTACAAGGGCTTGATGCTGAGAACACCTGGGCGTGCTGCTTATGGAAACATTTCGTTTCTGAGCCTTTACTAAAATGTGTCTCTGGTAGTAGGACGATGTCGGCTGCCTCTTTTTTATACTGAGACTTGCTAAACGCTGTTTCCAAGGACTATTAAGGCGTTTAACATTGTGAAATTATTTTAAGAGAAGGCATGGTTTGTGAGAAGTGTTTTATAGAGATATCGGACTCCCTAGACTGAGGCATGGTCAACCTTGGGTTTGGTGTAATCATCCTGTCTTCTGGCAGTAGTTACCTGTGCAAAGGTGGGCAGTTTTTCCCATCAGACTGACTTCCCCCATGAAACTGTGAAATGTGTGGTTCCTTTAACAGTTTCACAGTTGCACTGTTTGTGAGTAGTATAACCATCAATCTCATTCCTCTCACATTTAGTTTGGATCAACATACTGTAACACTGTATCCTGGCTGACTCTCCATTGAAAATAATGATGGACATTGTATATAGATTCTTTCTGTTGGTATCAAATGAAATATCTGAAGACGGATCTCTTGCCGATCCAATATTTATTTACTAAAGGCAAAATAATAATAATAACAAGCTTCATCTGCAGGTATGAACAGAGAACTGAGCCTTGTCTGTCATATGACAGCCCACCTTTAGCCTATATTGAAATCTCTTGGTTATCAGCCAAATTATAAGTAGCTTGTTAATATGAAGAAATGAGAAGAAAAACAAATTTTCATCCTTGACGGTTCTGCATCAGAAACCCGGGCAGAGTGCCTATATATGCTTATCTTGGCCTTGGATATGTTTTGTTCTCAAAATGTTTACTTTCTCCAAGTTAGTTGTTTTTCTACCAGTCAACATATTTAGACTCGCTGCCAATTTCCTTACAACATGGATTCTAATAAGACAATGGCGATTGAATTACGTGAGCTTATTCTATAATAATCTTTCACAGGAATCGTCCACGGTGCTTGGAGGGGAATGATTTTCACCAGTGTATTCTGCCCGTGCTTGCCTATGGATTTCAACCTTGGACCTGAAATGCCAAGATAATTCAGAAGCTTCAGGCAACTGAAAGAAGTATGGAGAGATGTAGGCTGGGTATTACCCGAAGAGACAGGAAAAAGAATGGATGGGTTTGAAACCAAACAAGTCTGTGACATCATCACAAGGGTGAAGAAGAAAAAAAAGGGGCAGTGGGTCGGACATATTGCAAGAAGAAATGACCATCGTTGGACAATGCCAAAAAATAAGAGGGGAGGATGAAATCAGAAAAGTTGTTGGAGCGTATAGTATGTATGTCGTTATATAGTGACATTAATGTACATAGCGCTGTACAGTTGTAATATACACAACAATCATATAAATAACATAATACATATAACAGATCATGGGAATAAGTGCTTCAGATATAAAGTAACATTTAGGAAAAGGGATCCCTGCTCCCAAGAGCTTACAATCTTACATGGAGAAGAGAGGCTGCAAATGCAGTACCAGGAAGATCATTGGGAAGGCTTCATCCAGCAGTGGATTGACCAGGGATAATAATATATATATATATATAATATTGCTTCAATTATTAATACAATAAGATCCATACATAAAACTCGAATACAAAACTGTTAGTTATTATATAAAGCTACGTGTGAAATGATTAGAAAATAGGGATGGTATAATAAATGTGAATGAAAAATGACCTAACGCAAATGACAAAATATTGTGGAGAAACAAAACGCCACTCTGATTTTAGGGTAACAGTCTATCAGAGACTTTTATTATTGCGTAGCTATTGCAAGAGAAACATGCACAGCCAGACCGAAATCTGGTTAACATAGGCACTACATTTTTATCCATCTACAACTATTTTATAACAAAGGTGGGAATGTATAAATTCAGAGTGTCTCACAACACTGGATGTTACTTGCGGTTCTACATTTACACAGTTACCCTCTACACAAATTAGCACGTGTTCTTGCAGAGGAGACATACTCGAAAGATAGCCAAGACAAAAATATGTTTACACCATTCAAGGTTGAAAACTGACTTGTGGCTTCCTGTTGAACTTTCACATATCTCCCTGGTCACATATTCTAAGAAAAACGTTAAAACAAGGTCTGTCGTTAAGCTAAAGTAGAACATAAGCATTTTCCTGCAAACACATACACAGTCCTTAAACACCTGTTTTTACCCACCATAAATTTCTACAGCAGAGTGAGCTTTTACCCATAATACATTGCTTATAGCAACGCGTCATGTTTTATTCCACAATATCCACACAAAAACTTATACAAATCAGTGAAAAATAAATAGTCCATGTAAGGCAAGAAACTATTGATACAGAGACCAAGCTAGGATCCTCTGCAGCTGCTTTTTCGAGTAGACTCAGCTTATAGTAAACGTGAAAATAAGAGCATAGAGAAATAGGCATAGCTTTGAAAGTTCTATAATGAGTTTAATATCCACAAAGGATAAATCAACGAACTCACAATGAAAATTATAGCAGCGATAAACTTGTGGACCATAGTTCCATACCGGCGTTTGCTTGCTGTCTCCAAAACATTCCTGCATCACACCGTTCATCCATGGTGACATCATGGGCGCAAATGAGATTCAGGTGGAATCCCTTCAGGTAAATCTCTGGAGCCCTATGCGTTTCACAACCAAATGTTTAATCATGGGAATCTTTCAATAGGTGTACTGGGCTCCATTTCATAGCTAAATAGTGGTAAGTTGCCATAGCAACACGCAGACTTTATTTAATAATCGCCCTTAGTGACAATTCAAAGACTGAAAAAATCTAAAGAACATAAAGGGGGGGGAATGGGGAGCTATTAACGGAATATAAATCACAATAAATTATATCATAAGAAGCAATGTTGACAAACAAAAATTATGTATGTGCATTTTTACCAATCCTATATTTTTTAAATGAGAAATCCAGTTCATACAGCTGCAGCGGCCGTTATTCAAACACTTCACGCGTTGTGTACATCGGAATACAGATGTCATTACGCGGGATGTCTTCCAACCTTACCGCCTTAAGACGCGATGCAGAAAATGGCATATTAGAGTTCTGTTTTTAAACACCTTAAATTGGCACAATAGCATAGTACTGTACACATTGCAATTCATTCATTTCATTGCACCCAAAGAAACAGAATCCATGGAATTCAAACAAAGCAATCGCGATAAGGGCGGGTGCCTGGGGTGATTGTCCGCGTTTATGCTGCGTGGAGTACAGCAGCGCACACACAAATGGCGCCGTGATTTGTTTGAATAACGGCCGCTGCAGCTGTATATACGTAACAGGACTGCATCGTGAGACTGCAACGTGGCTGTGACATCACATGCCAGATTAACAGCTGGGCGACAGAGCATGAAGCAAACAGACGCTGTATAGTTTGCAAATGTATATACTGTGAGAATTGTGTGTAATGTTCCTACATGGTATAGGGCCGCTTTATACATTAGGCCGACTAGGCACAGTGCCTGGGGCCTACGAACCTTTTAGGGCCTACAATATTTCACTTGAAAAAATACCTAAACAAAAAAAAATCACAAAATAAGAGAAAACAAAAGTATTGATGCCAAATATCGCTAGTACCGAAAGAAACAAGCAAACGATGAAATTAGCATAAAAATGAGTAAAAATATCGGACACAGGCCTCTAGAAATTAAAGTGCATAGGGCCTACGAAGGTCTTAAAACGGCCCTGCCTACACCCGTGTTAATGAACCTTTTTGCACTTCTCTATAGAGTGCAATTAATAAAAAAGAAAATCTACAGCAGTTATTTGTATTATGATGTCAATGTTCAAAATGTTATATTGGGTGTACCAGTAGACCCCAAAAATATGGAATTCGTCAATATAGGAGAGTCACTAAAAATGTAGATGAGAGGAATGCTATGGCTAAACATTTTTCATTGAGGCAACATATTCAGGGGCTGTCCGGCAAATTTTATCCCGGGTGGCAAGCCCAACACACTGGCCCAAGAATCTGACCATACACAGATGCACGCATACACACACCATACACACAAAGGCACAATAAACACGCTTACCAAAAACACAACATATACATATGTACACATACACAATTACACATTGGACGCACACTGTAAACACACCAGATGCATGGAGTATGAACAACCATATGTCCCAATCACACGCATCACACATGTACCACACGTACTATGCACGCAGTATATACATATACATACACACACACAACATATATGCACCATATACATGCAGATGTAACACATTTTATTGCACTAGCTGGTGCGTTAAAATGGGTGCTGTCACGTATGGCATCCTGCGAGCACACGACCTGCATACGGGACAAGGGTTAACACGCTCACAAGCGCTCCCACTTTTCACCTCTGCAGAGGTCACTCAAATGGACAATATCCCCACTAAATGACATGGATTAATGCACAGCTTGCAAACTGCCCCACTCTTCACCTTCGCAAAGGTCACTCAAATTAGTTATGTCCCCTAAATCCGTCCCAATATATCACCACCACGAACAGCACACAAGTGGGTACGTTAAAACCAATGGTTAATACACACGGCTAATCTAGCCAACTCCCCTTTAACCTGCGTAAAGTACCTCCAGTGAGTTAATATTAACCCCTACTCAATTGCAAATCATTTCTATCCACTCCCACCACCTGGGAATGCACAAAAAGAGATGTCAAATTAATATTTGTGTAGTCCCCTTTCCCCTCTTGTCTAGGGTGACCACGTGTGATTCTGTTACCTGAGCGGCAAACAGGAGGCCTGATCCTCCGCCACTGGGAGCCTGGGGTGTGTGTAATGAATATACTAACAGCGCCTCCGCCTGGGAAGGATCCTCACACAGTGGGATAGCCACTGCCAAGACAATACAGTCAGTAATTGCACACAAGTATATATATAACAGTATTTACTGAACAGTAACTTATAACAACAACTATGCAACATAACATAACACCACATCACAGTGTAATGAGCACCCCACCCAGTACCACCAGTGAATGTCCCAAATGTACTTTGGGTGCTTGGCACCAATATTCTGCTGTCCCTTTCCCAGTGTCCAGCCCACCCAAAAGTGTAAGGAGTAGCGCTCTCCCGTGAACTGTTGGTGCACTTGTTGAGGTTCCTGCCGGTGAGGCTGACTTAGAAATGAGGATCCGTCTGATCCAGCGAAGTGGCCCTCAGCGATGGTGTCCGCCTCTGCGTTGGGTGGACTCCGGTGGGAGGGTCTCACCTTTAAGAGTCTTTGTTAACACCGCGGTGGTCTGGTCACTGACCACGGACCGCGATCACCACACGGCACCTTCCTTGTGTCCCTGACATTAGTAAAATGGGTAAGCATCCCTATTTAAGGGGCCTTATCTGCAGCAGTCACCTGCTTCACGCGATTGGGACCTATCTGGGATCTAAGGGGAGTTTCTAACCTAGTAAGGGGTTGTTGGATGTATATGACACAGTTGGAAGCAGGTGGGTACAAGCCCCTCTGCCTTCAAATGTGTTCACCAGCGCTCTTGCCTATTAACCTCCTTTGATATTCTATGATACACAAAAGAGAAATATAATAAATTGCAAGGGATTTACACAGCAATAGTTAAAACAATTATAAAATCAATCAAATAGAATTATGATACTTAATGTCCATGAATTCTGCTTTTTGTGGTCCCAAATATAGAGTCCAAACTTTATCTCCAATGGGTATGCTGCCTCTTTGCATCTGGAACCAACCACGGGACCAGGAAACAACTATAGACAGGGAAAGACAAAAGAAAAAAGCGCAAGGCCCATAGGGTAGTATTGTCGGATTTATGATCAATTAAAAACGGTTATAAAAACTCACAAGATGAAAGTTGGTACAAGCATTTCGGCATAAATAGCAACCGCAGGAACAGGGGTGTCTGGACGCTTCAGCTCGTTTTAGTGCGTTGATGTACAGCCCTCCTCCTTGTCCCGATCAGCAATCGTTCCGCTTCCGCGTCAGCTGACTCGCGACGTCGGCGCGTGACGTCAATCAGGGGGTTGGGTTGTGGGCGGTCACCTGCTTCTTCTCCGAGCACGGAACTCCAGGATCTCTGCTCACTGCGTCCTCTCAATGTCGAGTGCCAGCCAACAGCAGCAACCTTAGCAATGTCCGCCCTACGCGTTTCAAGGACGCTTGTCCTCTTCGTCAGGGGCACGTTCATTGCTGGTTGCACTAGTCTCAATGTTATATAGCAAGCATGTATCAATTATACAATTAATTATTCACATAAATTGATCCATAATTTGCATCAGTGCCCAATTGGTATTCATCTGCAGTGTTCCCACGAGTGTACAACATAATAAAGGGATGAACTTTAATAACATAAGTATGTAATAAACAAGTTAAAAATATGAATTTTATTGAATCATTAAAATAATTATGTGTAAATTTAAAACTCTGTGAACACTGCAAGACAATACCCTTACATTATATTGAATAGACATTGTTTCTAACCTAGTCTGAGTGCCACTGACACTTAGGCCCTCCCTATTGTCTGCCCTGGCTCCAACTAACAGTCCCCTTAACTGTCAGAATTCCAACTGTCAAACTCTCTCAGCCTATTCGTTGCCTGGCAACATGTGGATTGCAGCCACTGAGGCTGTTGGAACTTGCTGTTCCCTTGCTGCTATACTCCTATGGAAAGGTAAGGGGACCAGGGGGACCCAGGCTATATTTGCGAGGGCCCCAGGTCCCTGTTTATTATAGAAAAAGCTATGCACTTTAACACACAACAATCAGTTAAATCAAAACGTATCCGAAAATGTTAATACTCTCCCCAGAGCGTGCAACAGTTCATTCAGTGCCCAAAACATTACTTATTAAATGTTTAGCAAATATAGATATATATAGCAAATGGAAATATTACGGTGCTACTATAGCATGCAGTCTACTTCTACTGTTCTACTATAGCATGCAGTCTACTTCTACTGTTCTACTATAGCGTGCAGTCTACTTCTACTGTTCTACTATAGCATGCAGTCTACTTCTACTGTTCTACTATAGCATGCAGTCTACTTTATCTACTAAACAAAGGAACAATATGGTATGTATTGGTTTTTATTATACTACAAAGGAACAATATAGCTCATTGGTTTGTAACGATAAACACTTCGTATGTCTTTAAGAAATTGTAAAAACAAATCTTCTGCATCCTTCCTTGGCACTTTCCAGCAAATGTGATCAAGGTGTGATTGAAATAGCTCATTAGGACCGCCTCTCATTTTCTTCAAAATGCGTATTTTGGCATCCAACCACGACCTTTCAATCCCTTGCGTGTTTGCTCCCGACACTGGATCCACGTAATTTTCTTGATGGTTCACCGTAAAATGCCTGTAACCGATGGCATTTAAATTTCCATATGCAGGCCACGCGTCGGAATGAATCATTGAACCAATTTCGCAGTCCCGCTGAATAATTGGTATCAGACAGTCAACATACGATACGCACAGTCAACTGACTATAGGAATTCAAATGAGGGTTAAACTGAAAGAAGTGGACCACAGATCACCGGTAGACTGCACGCTATAGTAGCGAATGCACGGTAGACCTCTGATCACTGGTAGACTGCACGCTACATTAGCGAATGCACGGTAGACCACAGATCACCGGTAGACTGCACGCTATAGTAGCGAATGCACGGTAGACCTCTGATCACTGGTAGACTGCACGCTATAGTAGCGAATGCACGGTAGACCTCTGATCACTGGTAGACTGCACGCTACATTAGCGAATGCACGGTAGACCACAGATCACCGGTAGACTGCACGCTATAGTAGCGAATGCACGGTAGACCTCTGATCACTGGTAGACTGCACGCTATAGTAGCGAATGCACGGTAGACCTCTGATCACTGGTAGACTGCACGCTACATTAGCGAATGCACGGTAGACCACAGATCACCGGTAGACTGCACGCTATAGTAGCGAATGCACGGTAGACCACAGATCACCAGTAGACTGCACACTATAGTAGCACCAATATTACTGTATGTTCATTTGCATGTCTTAGACAGGTCTGCAACCCTGTCCTTCACCATTATCGCCCAGCTCACAGCACTTCCACTGCAGCAAGGGATTCTGGGAAATTACATGCAAATGAGCACACAGTGCCACCTTTTGTCGCAAACTCATATTACACGAGCAACCCTTAAGCCAATGCATCCTGCTTTAAACACAGCTTTTAAGAATAGGCTGGGGTGAGATGCAAAGCCAGTATATATATATATATATATAAAAAAACAGTGCTTACCGTAGGTTACAGAAAAAAGTATTACAAGAACATACAATTACAATAAAATGCAGAACAGCTTCTTAAAATAAAAAGGATATAATCATAAAAGAAAATGCTATACATCACCCTATGACATGTTTTCTTCCAGGGAGGTCACTGGTAAGAGACGATGAGATTCACGCCTTCGGTCCAAACACACCTCTCTTGAAATCTGATTGTCATTATTTCTTCCCATGTAAACCACATAAACTGATCTGACTCTTGAGATGATGTACAGATCCATTCATAGAAGATTTCATGGAACTGCAAATAGTTAAATGTTTACACATGGTGCATCTTGATCTACCACATTTAACATTACCTACAGACAGAGGAATGTGAGGATGAACCAGCATAGAGCTCTCTCTAAGCTTACTAGGTGCTACTTGTTGTGGTAGATCAAGATGCACCATGTGTAAACATTTAACTATTTGCAGTTCCATGAAATCTTCTACGAATGGATTTGTACATCATCTCAAGAGTCAGATCAGTTGTCTAGCTACACATGTAGTGTATGTACTGTCATGCTTGTGTAGAAAGCCAGTGCATCAGAAAAAACAAGTCCTGTTTGGCATAATAAACTGAGGTTTAGGATAAACTCCTTCAATGAAAGCATATAGCATAACGAAGCCCTAATAGGGTTAGGGGACTAGTACCTAATGCCAGCGGCACCATAAATAAATAGTACAGACCAACGTCCCATATATCAGAGAAAAAAGGGGTACAGCGACCCACAAAGTGAACTCACTCAGTTTCTCCTGGAGTATCCAATCTCAGAATCTTCATAGGCTGCAATCTCCCAGGTGATGGCAGGAACAAGTAGCAAAATAAGGCAGTGCACTGCCCAAAGTAACAGAAGGAGGCTCACGATAAAGGGCATTTTTGCCTGAAACTAGTTGGTGGACCCCTGCTGTGGCCTAGGGGGGGACCCTTTTGTCCACTTTTTATGTAATACATCTATTTTTTGTTGCTTAAAACCGTGAGCCTCCTTCTGTTACTTTGGGCAGTTCACTGCCTTATTTTTCTATATGTACTGTCATGCACCTGTAATCTACAATACATTGGACGTACCAAACGTCCTCTATGTGTTAGATTTCTGGAACATCGTAGCGCTATTATTAAAGGTGTTCACAATCACAGTGTTCCCAGACATTTCGCCGCGGTACATTCTAAGGATCCCACGAGCTTGAGAATAGCTGGTTTAGAACAAATTTCGTACTCAAAACTGGGTGGTGACAGGTTTAAGACACTCTGCATTCGTGAATCTTTTTGGATCTATTCATTGGGAACTTTAGTCCCTAAAGGTCTCAACGAATACATAGATACTAGTATTCTAGTTTAAATGACACTGTGCTTTCTCTTTTCTTTTTTCTCCACAGTACCTCTTTATATTCCCCCTTCCCCCTTCTTTTTATATTTTAAATTCAAATTTTGATTCTCAATCCGCTCTTTCTGTTTAGAATGTTTATTTGTAATATATCTGCACATGTGTGTCTATATATACGTTCCCCTATAGTATGTGCACTCACCTGCATTAGTGTATCACTTACACTGTAGCAGAGTGTTTGTGACACACACTTATCACTATATAGTATATATTATATCCGTTATTTCCTAACACTTTTAGTTTTAACTATTTGATTCCAGTCTGCCCTCATCACAGCCCTTGCCTTCTGTATAAGAGTGAGTAATTTTTATGCTCACTCCTTCCTTCAAACCTGTTTCTTTATTATTCAGTCCTTTCTAATTTTTCACTGAAAAGGACCTTTTTTTTAAAATTAGGATTTTATTTATATGGTTTGTCGGCACTGTGCAGGGTATTGATGTGTTTTTATTTTGTTATATTTACATATTTTTATTCATCATACTAATCCAAGTTTCAAGTTTCACTCCATGTCTTTATTTATTTACATGTCACGACTTAGATTGTTTACAGCTGTTCTTGCTATTAGTGGCAATTACGGTGGCTATATTAACCCAGTTCAGCTACCACAATCTCATCCTTGAGAAAGTCACCTAGAGTGACGAAACGCGTTGGACGTCGTCACGTAGCAGCGCAGCAACGAAGTGACGCGGGCACGTTTTGTGCGAAGCAACCAGGATCACTTGTTCCTTTACATCTGGAGATAGAGGCACCCGTCTCCATATATACATCCGGTGCCGCTGCAAGGACTCAGACGCAGGAAGCCTCATCTCAAACTGAGGTCTGACACATGGGAAGTGATTCTGTGCCACAGGACGGAATTGATCTTTCAGCATCAGAACAACACCAGGTTAACCGGATCGCACGCTGAGGAGGTATATTCCGTGCTTCAACAGATGTAACAGGTCTGTCACCAGCACACCCACATCACCATTGAGAAGGGACATTCTCTAGTGAGTGTTTACTGTTCCTCACTGGGCTATCATCAGCCATATGGACTGTCATTGACATTCACCAGTGTTGGCCTTTTTCCCTATGATATCTTGCTTGCTTGCTCCACATCCCCTTCCATATGTTTACTTGCTAATTGCTGCTATCTGCTTGTACTAGACATATTTTTGCTTTTTAAACACACCAGTTTACTACTAGTCCTTTTGACTAGTGTGTGTGTGTGTGTGTGTGTGTGTGTGTGTGTGTGTGTGTGTGTGTGTGTGTGTGTGTGTGTGTGTGTGTGTGTGTGTGTGTGTGTGTGTGTGTGTGTGTGTGTGTGTGTGTGTGTGTGTGTGTGTGTGTGTGTTTTATTATTTATTAAAAAAAAACACTTTGGTAAAAATAAAATATTTATTAACATTGTACATACATACACACATACACACACATATATATACATACATACACATGCACACATACCCACACATACATACATTTCAGCACCGGTAGCGGTGCAAAATCTTTATTTCCCCGTCTTCCCCGCTGTTGGCCGGATGCACGCTCACTGCCATGCGCGCGCGGCCCTTGTATAGAAGGGCTGACTAACCTCCGCCAATTATAAGTGCCGCAAGTGCGCACGGCGTAGCGCATGCGGCCACTATATACTGTAATATACAACATAATGACGGAGCCACCTGTGCTGAAGCAGGGATATCCTGAAAACCTGACCTGTTGGTGGCCCTTGTTTAGAACATGTCGATGGGAAGAGAGTTATAGGGCTACGGACTATGGGTGAACAAATGTTTCTGGAAAGAGAGCAGTTTTGACCAGATGAGCAGAAAAGAAATATCCCTGAAGAAAGCACACAAGGGGAGAAGGGACAAAATAAAGGAATTTATCCTTGCAAATAATGTTGCATATCATTTTTCTTTGTGGTTGGTAATTGTTTTAAAGTTGACCAAACGCTTAAAAAAAAAAAAGACGCTGTACATTTGAATACATTAGATATATCTGTGCTGTACTATAAGACCCCTGAAAAATGGACAGTGACAAGCAATTTGGCAGCACATGGGCTCACAGCATGCTGGCGAAGAGAGCCTTTGAAACGTGAGAAGCAGAAGAATGTAGATGGGTAACTGTCCATGTTCACCCCTTCCTCCAATACCAGCTGTAGGTAGCTCGAGAAAACCCCTGACTTACTGGAGACGTGTGCCTAGCTTGAGGTGTTACATGGAGGAAGAGAATGGTTACAGAAAGTGTGACGGTGGGAACTGGCAGAAAATAAATGCAGAACGAGCTTGGATAGTAGATTTCGCAGTACGTAGCTCAGTAACTATTACAAGTTGTAGTCATGACAGACAGAAAACCTCCAGCGAGGTTTGCTTGCGCACACAAGCTTGCTGTACTAATCTATTACCAATCTGCCATTGCCAATAAATAAAGATTTGATTGCCCCAGAGTGTCCCAGCTTCTTTCCTTCTGTATATTGTAATGCATGTTTTAAAGAGAAAAAGGCATCAACCAAAATGGGAACACTTCCTCCTCCTGATCTACGAAGAAGAGTTGTTGAAACACGATGAACCGTTCATTAGCACTCAGGAAATATCTTGCAAGATAGGAGTAAAGATACGTGTACAAACCAATGTGGCTTCGTATAGTTTTCCTTATGTGTGACACAAGCCACATATTACTGTATTTTGAAATTTAAAAATTGTTCCACAATTATAAAACCATATTGGTTTTTTTTCTTTTATATCTCTAGGTATATTTACTAAGTAGTAGTACTCTGACAAATGATACTTTCTAGCTCCGAAAGGAACCTTACGTAACTTAAGACTGCAGGTAGTCTGAAAATGTATGTATGTAAGTATGTATATCTTTATATAGCGCCATTAATGTACATAGCACTAAACAGCAGTAATACACGTGACATAATCATATAAATAACAAATAATACATATAACACATAATAGGAAGAAGTGCTTCAGACAGTGTGACGATAGCTTATCACAGGGTGTAATTTACACAAATCACTGGGTTTGAACTGAACGAGGCTTAGATATAATAAAGTATATTTATTCCTTTGGATAGGTGAACACACGAAATAATACAGTAACAGACAAGAAGTACACTTACTTTGGGGGTGGGGGATGAGAAGTATGAAGCATAGCAATTCTCTCGCAATCAGGTAACAATTCAGATGATATCAGAAGACAAAGGATAAAGGGTGGACAACAGTTTATAAACCTTTTGTGCCCTATCCTTAACATTAAGTACAGGTGATTGGTCTTCAATTAACTCTAGCCACTCATTAACGTGGGAACACATTTTGATACATGCCCCCCTGCTAGCTGGTACATGCGCAGTAGAGCTCTGGGGTCTCATTTCTGTAGCCCCTCATCTGCATCAGGAATGCCAGCTAGTCTACCAGATTGGATTCCTGGCAGGATATTCTTTGTTGTGAGGTGTGAAATGAAACACTTGAAGACTGCTCTGGTTTGAGTAATCTCCGCCCTCATGTAAACAGTAGAGGTAACAAAATCCTTTGAACGATACTTAAGTCCTAGACATTGGGTCGCCTTTCTGGCCATATGCTACCCTGGTATGCAAAGGAATTTCCTCTGGGTTTTACCCATACCTTGGAACACAGTATGAAAGATAAAATATAAACATATTAAAATATCCGGTTCCGTTGGGTCCAGCAGGTCCAAACTTCCCAGTTCTCAATGCCGGAACTGGGACACCCTATGGTCCAATTTGCGACTTGCTACGACCTTCGGAAACGGAGATACACAAATACACTTTAAACCGTTTCACATTTTAATACAAAAATCTCCGCTGTAAATTAAATCACGGTTTTTCACTAAATCCCCATTGAAAACAACGGGCTCCGCCGCCATAGACTTTCAATGGCAAACTGCCGCCGTTGGCGACTATGGGAATCCACCGCCATAGACTTTCTACGGGGCGACGCCGCCGTTGAAGTCAATGGGGGTTTTCCGCCGTAGCCGGTCAATGGAGATTGGCCGCCATTGGAGTCTATGGGAAAAGTCCCGAACTTTCAAGGGGGTCCATACTCCGTCGGGTTGGTCCAAGAGGGTCAAGAATGGTTCTGCAGCGATGCCGGAGCAGTGGCTACAGATACCCCAAACCCTGATCCTCTGGACCCTCCGGAACCGGAGCTATGGATTCCCAAATTTCAGCTTTTGACACTTAGCCGTTTTCCTGAGCCGTTTCTGCCGCCGCCATTGGAACCTATGGCGCGACCCGCTCTTCTTGGTTCGACCCTTATCGGGGGTCCAGGATACGGGGACCCGGTTGTGGTCGAGTGGGGGGAGGTCTAGGAACTAGGGCAGAAAGAATTTTATTTCTAGGTGCTCTAGAACTGTTTATTCCCACGCCACTTGTCGTTGAACTTGACTTGTTAAGTGATCAAAGCTCTCCTATTGAAAATGTATCCGCTTTCCGGTTTGGCGGTTTGGACGGCAGCCAACTCGTTCCTGGAAAGCTCCTTCGAGGGATTCTCATTGAAGTCAATGGGCCCATTGACTAACAATGGGAAACCGCCGCTCCTCCTCTCGGATGCCATCTGCTGGTCTTCACAGGAAACAGGACCCAGCAGCAAGATTCACCATTGAAACACATGGAGCTCCAATGGCGGCTTATGGGACCCTGCAAAATGGTGCCTGAAAAGGCGGGAAAATTACACAAAGGGCTATAATCACTAAACAACTATTAACCCTTGTGCTCCCGGATGGATCCTAGTGTGTGTGTGATGCAGACACTGATTAAACCAGATATTACAATAAACATGGGAACAGGGGAATACACATTTACATATAACAAGGGTTAAATCACATTTCTGGACCTCAGCCCAGTTAACCCCTTGTCTCCCTGGTGAGGTCAGGGGATGGCCAAATGGGGTGTAACCCCTTTAATCCCGGGCCACCCCTTTCTCCCTCTACAGACAGTAGGAAGGTGTTCTGATAAGTGCGCCTGCAAGGGGCCAAGGTTTATGTATGAGGTGTATAGTATCAGCCACAGAGCTACTCATATGCTTTGTTAAGGAGGTGTGTTTTAATATGGGTCTTAAAGGTGGATAGAGAGGGAGCTAGTCGGATATTGAGGAGAAGGGCATTCCAGAGGTGTGGGACAGTGAATGAGAAGGGTTTAAGGCTGGAGAGGGCTGTAAATACAAAAGGGGTAGAGAGAAGACATCCTTGAGCAGAACTGAATAAATGATGTACAAATATTTTTCCATTTTTAACTAGCACTATATATCTCATGAGTTCCCAGCAACTGCTGTTTTTTTGGTCTGTCCTTGATAGGCAAAGGGCTGAACGGGTCTTTTTTGTTACACGAGAGGGAGAAGTTGTACCCAATCACACATTCACAGCCTGCCAAATACCTGATATCTAAAATATTAAAGTAAAAAAAAGATATATTTTTTATACTGCAAAGGGAGCTTATCAACGTAATCGGTATCCTTACAGAAATTCAACCCTGCTCCAAATAAATACTCAACCTATCTGGTTGCTGTGAAAAAATAAATGTTAAAAGTCTTTATTTTTTCAATCTTATCAGGAAGTGATTGCCACGTAATTAATTTTGTAAGAAAATACAATTGGAATTGTCCTTGCAGATATGTGGGTGCAGAAACACTTCCGTAAGATTTTAAGAAATTTTGGCAAATTATTAGGTTACCATGGAAACACTAAAAGTTTCAAAAATGATATCAAGAATTAAATAGAAACAGCCCTGTTAATCCAGTTACAAGAGTGCAGAGTAAATGAGAACATCAGTATTAGGCCTCGGACGTGGTAAAAAAGACAGCGCTGAGCCACGCTGAGCCAGCACACTTACCTCCTGCACTTGGTATGTATGTGGCTTTAGCAGGCGCTTCTGCACGCTTCCGCAGGCGTGCGGAGGCGTGCAGAGGCGTGCGGAATTGCAGGAGACAGATTGATTTTAGTTTTCGCGCTGAGGGAAGCGGAGGGCCGGTCAGCAAAAGCCATTGGCACTCAGTGACGTCGGCGCCGTGATGTAGCGTGCTATCCCCGCCTCCCGCACCACCTCTCAAGTGCGCTCGCTGACTCTCATGCCAGGACCCAAAAAAAAAGCTCCTGCTTGAGCAGGAGAGCATGAGCGTAGGCGCGGTATTTTTTACCATGTCCGAGGCCTTAGGCGATACCTTTTTTTATTTGGACTAATGATTGATATTATCAGACAAGCTTCCGAGAGCTCTCTTCCTCAGTTCAGCAATACTGATGTACAGAGATTCCAGGAGTTTAACACAGATGTAAAAAAGCAAGATACCAATCTAAGGCATGTGGGTAGGAGAGAGAATGGGAGGGAGAATAGTAAATAATCAGACCGGCAATCAATGGATCAAAGAGTTAGTGAGAAATAGAACCAGACACTCCATCCGCAGTGTGATGAGGGGGAGGACGGGTGGAATTGTAAAATTAATAAAGAGGCAGGTTTGCTGGTAAGGTAAATTATATCAAATTACTTAGACTATTTCTTTTTTTTTTTTTAAGTGGCGATCCCTACATTTAATCTATTTAAAAGTTCACCATTTAGTTCACTTTAGTGCTAGAAATAATTGCCATATTGTAGTCTTTGCAAAGTCTTTATAGCACGTGTGTTTTAAGCATATACAGTACTAGATAACATATTTAGGGCCTCATGCAGAGAGCAGCGAATTTAAAAATTGGAGAGTTTAATAAAAAGTAGCTTTTTTGGAGAGTTTTATTCTCCATATGCAGAAATGTGCGAATTCTGCAATGTTTGGCATTAATGCGTGTGGCGAGTTAGAATTGGAGAGATGCGCGCTGCAGAAATGTGTTAAAAAAAAATCGCGCATTTTTTTTTCCCTTTCCTTTAGGCGGCGAGCTCCATGTAATTGCCAACTTTTCTTGGCGAGGCAAATAGTAGCAAATCGCGCCATTTTCTTGGCGCGAACAGCCGCTAGAGGCCGTTCGCAGCTCTCTGCATTAGGATATTTTTAAAACTGGCGAGATGTAGGTTCTCGCCAGCCGCGCGGCGAGATTTTGAAAAAGAAAAAAAAAATGGCGCGTTTTCCGTAACTCGCCATTTTCGGCAGTTTTCTGCGCGAATTTCCCCAAAAAATGGCGAGATTTGAAATAGCGCTGCTCTCTGCATGAGGCCCTTACTCTTGTCTGTGAGTAGGTTTAACTGGCTATGCATATTAACCCTGGCTGTGCTGAAAAGCTGTGTATGGCGTGTAATATAGTGTGTGCGTGCGTTACCGTGCGCGCGCGTCAATTATAATTGGCTGTGTTTAATAGATGTTTCTATACTTGGGACGTGCGCACGGTCGTGAGCGGTGGCGCGGCAGACCAGGAAAAATACAATAAAATTGTATTTTCGCGCTGCTGCCACGCCGCGAACCAATCACAGCGCGGCCCAACGCTGTGAGAGTCGCCCCCTAACCGCGTGTGTCACCGCTTGCACGCTAACAACTAAACACGCACGCCACGTGCACGCGCAACGCCGGGGGCGCGCCTGCACGCACAGCGAGGACTATATTACACGCCTAATACATACGTTTATAGGGTTCCATGTCAAAAGGGATTTGAAGCAAAAGGTGGCACTGTGCTCCATTTGCATGTATTTTCCCATAATCCCTTTCTGCAGTGGAAGCACTGTACGCTGGGAGATAATGGTGAAAAGCAGGGTTGCAGACCTGTTGAGACGTGTGAATGTGCTCACAAGCGATACTTGCACTTGCTGTACTTTTCCAGTGTAACACATTAAAAAAAATCCCTGAACATTTCTCAGAACCTTGTTGGAATGATTTCACATGTTGCTGTCTGACTTCAATTACTCACTTCCCCTCAGTAATACACATTTTCTCTCCTTGTCATTATTGACAAGGCACACAACTAAATTGCAATCCCACATGAATTGCAAACCACCTGCGACCTGCCATTGTTCACTTTTGTTGCTAAGAAACATTCTTGCATTTTATTGTGATTGAGAAACATGTTAAAGATTCACTAGTTAATGCGAAGGGGTGCCGTGTTTTTATTATTAGAGAGTCATTCGACAGCTAATGTATGTATGACTTTTATACTTTGGATTACATGTTTAGGACAACCAATATGAATTGGTCAGACTGGATTTTATGACTCGCTGTTGAGCAGACATTTCACAATACTGTTTTTTGGCAAGGCTTCAACTTTTGGGTAAAGGGTGAAACAAACTGTGCTACAATTGCATGGGATAGTTAGATATAATCTAGTAACTGTGGGATGCTAGGAGAGGATGTAGAATAGTAAACGGAAGGTAGCTGAGAGAAATGTAATTCCTCTTAATTGGTGCACACCCAGATCGTCAATTAATATAAAGATCGTTTAATATAATAGCACTGATGTGATGTGTTTTTCTTGTAGGGAAATTATTGAAATATGCCTTTTATTGAAGCAATTACAATATATTTATTCAATAGCTGCCTGACCCCTTGGAACCTGTCTAGTATGGTGTCCAGATATGTTGGCTGTGTGTAATAGTTAAGTCTAAGGCTGCGCTGATAGTGCCGGTGCCGGTGACGCAACCGTCGCGTCAAAACAAATGCATTGTTGCCGTCATTGGCGCTTATAGTGCACGCGACAGCGACGGAGCGACAGTGCTACCAAAAATCTGGTCGTCACTGATATTTGATTTTTTTCGGCGACGGTCTCCCCTTTCGGCCAATCAGGAGCTTCCCCATGCCTCTGCCCTCTCCCTTTTGTGATGTCACTGCCCTTGTAGCCAGCGACGTCGCCTAAATTTGTTAAATTATCTGCTGAGCGCTCTGTCGGAGCTCACAGCTGATCAGCCCTCTTGGACAGCCCTCTTCTCCGATGTCTTCTTGGGTGGAGAGGCAACCATCGGCTTGAGGCCCTGACCCTCTCATAAGGTGTGAATCTTGTGCTACACAGTCTCTAGTAGGAACGAAACTCAGACTCCTTGGGTCGAGTGATCGGCTTATTGAAGCCTCTGGGGCGGGTACATGGAGGACAGGCCAATTACACGCTATTTCTTCTGGTGGTACCCACTAGTCTCCATTTGTGGTGGCAGAGGTTCCTTCCAAAGGATCCTGATTATTTTCCGTTACAGCATTCAGGATTTTGCTGGACTCCTCCTGTTCACTTGCTGGCACTATTGAGGATGGTTCATGTTCACTTTCCCCCACTTGAGGAATAGGTAGCAAGTGATTCCCATGCCAGATCTTTACCCTTCCTTCTGAATCTCGGATGCGATATACAGGGAGGCCCGGCATCTGTGACTCCAACTCGTATTTCCAAAGAGGAGCCTCGCTGAGCCCGGCAGAGTGGACCACCTCCTACAACACAACCAGCTAAGAATCAAGAACCATTGGGACTTGGTAGTTGGATTGATTTGCTTTGAGCAAAGCTAGCGAATGTTTTTGTATGTGTGTCTGTCCTACTCATTGCTCTCTATGTGTTAAGTACAGCAAAACTCTGATCCAGAAGTGCGTTGCAATCCCCACCGACGCTATGCCTCTTTGCGGTGATGATGTCGCCAGTCCCCCAGAAGAAGAGACCAAAGAAGAAATCAACTGGGCTGATATAATGGCCGGAAAGGAAAGGAATGAAGTTATGCACAACTTGGACATCTTGGTCCAGCAGGACTATGAAATGGTTAATTGTTCGGTTCTTTAAATAGACTGTCTCTTAAGGATATGGGGGGACTGAGAAGACTGGATATGAGGAAGGTGGGAGGTCACCAAGGGCCGTGAGTCAACCACAAGAAAAGGATCACAAGTCAACCATTTTGACCATAGCAGCCATTTTGGTCCATTTTGCCATTCTGAGTACATGCAGTATGAAAGATGCGTGCAAAAAGGATGTTTGTGCAGTCGCTCTTAGCAGAAATTAGCCCCCACCAATTCTCACAAATAGCTGACCCTTAAATTATGTGACGTATTGAGACATAAACCATTTTTCTAATCTGTAGAAATGTTTAATGTTATATATATATATGACACTATTGGTCACTACAAGGCTTTAGTCATAGAGAAGAGTACCAAGTAAGGGTATTTGTTCTTTAGAGAACAAAAAGGAGGGAATGGTTAGGACCAGTAGGTCAGGCCAGAATCTGCACTTGTGTTAAACCATCCATTTTGTCTGTTCATAACCAGTTAAGATTCTGTAGTCAGACTTTTGCTGAAATATAATTTCTAATGTATTCAGCTTCTGCCAAATTACATTTCCTTTCTCCATTGCTCAGGATATTGCTAAGATACTTTTTGTATTGTCAGTTTCCTGCTGTTTTAGTCAGTAAACAATGACTGGTTCTTTTAGAGAGGCAGAATCGTATAGTTTAGTTGCTAGAGAAACTCAAGGTTTTTTGATACAGACAATGAATAAGCTATGTATTCAGACAGTGCCTGTATTGGGAGAATCACGTCCCAAAATCATGCCACTAATATGTCCTGCCCCTAAATCACACCTCTAATCCAAGCCACGCCCAAGCCACGCCCAGGTTACACCTATGTTACGCCTCTAACCAAACCCCTCTGTTTCCCTGTATAAAAATCATAACCCTATGCTTAATAAACTGAGGCGGAAGGATTGAAACACTGCCTGTGTGTTGGTTCTTTCTTTTCCCGGATCCGTACGTTCTATCAAAATCGGAGATAACATTGTCAGTGCGTGAAAAGCTTCCCGGGGGAGTCTGCTGCAATGGTGCAGATGTGTGTATCCAGCCACAAGGCCTTCAGCTCTTTTGGCAGAGGAAAGGTTCCTTTCAGTTCTGAAGCCTAGGCAAGAAAAAGGTTTCTTTCAATCATTATTTCTGCTTGCATTTAACTGCTATCCTGTAAGTGTAGAAATTTACAGCAGGAAATTGCTTTCTATATTATACAGAGTACACTATGTTCTCCTTGCGTGCAGCGCCTCCACCTCTGAGGGATCCCAGCATTGGCGGAATAACCCCTCACAGGAACCAATATACAGTAATAAGTAATACACCACACAATGTATATAACGAAGGTTTAATGTACATACATACTAACACATATAACATATAATAACTGTACCCACAGTATGAACCCAGTGCCCCAATACGTGGTGTTTTCCCCCAAAGTACTGAGGGTGCTGTGGCACCAATACCCCTGGTGTCCTGTCCCAGCAATTCCCACCCAAATGTGAGGTAGCGCTACCCCCTGTGGATGTAGGTGCACGTTGGGTACCTGCCTGGGTACTCCAGTACCCAGGTGCTGCTTGGCGTAGTGAGTTGGAGCGGGTCCCACGCTGCGGGGCCTCCAACACAAATCCCCTCTCTCCTAACGGATCCTGATCCTCCTCGTGAGGTGAGCTCCAGCCGGAGGGTCTCACCTAAATGTTTTAGGGTACCGCGGCCTGATCCCAGGCTGCAGAGCACTGCGTGGCTATCCGGTCACCGGTGCAGAAATGACAATAAGGGGCAGAATCCATATCTGGGGCCTTCCCTGCAACACTCCTCTACTGGTGTCTCAGGGCCTAACTGGGGCCTAGGGGCAAGGTCTAAGCCTAGCCCAGGAAGCACTGCTCCCTGGACACTACCTTCTCCTTTGGCTCCTCTGTCAGGACTGGCGCGCGTGCACCCTGCACACGGATGATATCCTGTTTTCCCCCGTGCTACAATCCGATTGGCTGGGCAGTCCCATATGGTACAGTCCCTCCCTCTAGGGATTCTGGGACTTGTAGTTCCGAGGCTGCATCTGCGGAGCTACACTAAGATGGCCGCCGCCTCATCCACTGCGCATGCACGCCTCACCGCACTGTGCATGTGCAACTCTCAAAATGACCGCCCCCACCTCCCGATCGCACAGAGCTCCGGGGAACCACTGAACAGCTCCCTCGCCCCGGAGGCAGGGTAGGGGGACTCGGCTACACACACACACAGTAACTGGCGAATTACAACCCATCCCTTAGGTTTCAATGTATCAACTCTTTAACCCGCAAAAGCAAAGAAATGAACAAATTTCAAGGCATCTGTCTGCGGTGTAGCAATGAACTTGCCATTCTCACACGCAGAAGGAGTTTGTTCATTTTTCAAGGATAGATAAAAAGTGACCTTGACCGTGTTTTTTTTTTTTTTTTTTAAATAAACTTTTTTTTATTAGGTAGATATTACAAATCAAATAAAACGACGTTACAAATATACTTCCATACCTAATACAATCAGTTTTTTAAGTTTAGAGGAACATTGGCCGGTTGAGAAAAATCTTTGTCTTATCGTCTGGTTTCTACATTGCAAGGTAGGAGAACATAGTTCAATAATAGTGCTCTAATGACCATAGGTAATGAACCTGTTATCAATGGCAGTTTCTTCATTGAAGAGGAACACTGGTCTGGGTGTGTGATAAGTGAGTATTCAGGTATATAGGTGGGCGTGCAAATGAGACATTTGTATGATGTCCTGGTGAGTGTGGTGAATGGAGATATATAAGCCCCACCACATCACTCCCAATAAGGTCCCAGTCTAACATACGCCTATGAGCACCTATAGTATAACTCCCAGTACAATATTGAAGTACAGTGACTCACGTGAACCATGCCCGTTTGTCTTCTTGGATGCGTGCTTCTGTGTAGATGAGTATACAGTCAGGTAGCCACAAGATGCGGAAGTGCAGATCACAGCAGAACAGGAATCCACAGGACAGCAGCGGTGTGATTAAAAGGATACTTTATTAACACATCATGGTGCAGACAGAGATGGGTGCAAAAGATCTCCTCCTCTTACGCGTTTCACGCCTGTGCGGCGCTTCGTCAGAGAGTGAAGATAGGTGTGCTGCGTTCCTCCTCTTATTGTGAATGCTGATTGCCAGAAATTGCATTCAGCCACCACAACCGGAAACCGGAAGTGACGCAACTTGGCCCCAAAGCCGGATGTGACGTATCGCAAAGTATGCCATCCAGTCTTTGTGTGTAAACTATCTATGTAGTCATGGTGATGATTACGTCATCTCTTGTAATGGAGCAGAGGAAAGAATATTATATCAGAGGGAACGCAGCACAAGTACCTTGCTAACAGCAAACAATGCATAAAAACGCAAGGTATATTAAAAACAAAGATTGATGTTAGAACAGTGTATCAGAGGACATGTAGAAAAAGCAATGGCATAGATAGATATGTTTGTACTCAAACGTAATAGAAACTATGCATTTTGGGTCAAAACAAAAAGATGCAAACAAAACAAAAAAATCTCATTCTGGGTTGCTTGTATACACAAGCAGAAGATGAAACGATTAATGTAACGATTAACCAGAGATGCTGCCCTGTCCCAGGTTGGTTCCTTAGAATTCTTTGATCTGAGGTGCGGGAGGCAGCTGCAGACGGCGGCAGATCTGAGGACCGAGCGAAAGCGAAGGCAGCAACCAGGCAAAGATATCGATTAGAACACAGCACCGCAGTGGAGGCTCCACATCACGATCGTGACGGCTTACCTTGGAGGCTGGGAAGGAGAACTCCTGATGTCTGGCGGTGGCAGTGCGACGATTGGTAACTCATGTATTGCACATGAAATGCTGTAAACCTACCTATCTGATGTACGCAGATATAATACCCTAACAATATATATTCATATATTTTTACAAACTTCACTATGGGCGTTTGCGCTGTTGTCTTTTTTTTGTGTTTCAGTTGCCTAGGGGTGTATATCCCTAATCACATAGCTGCAGATCACCAATCGATTTAGAGGTTGTATTATTTTGTATATCTAACACAAAGGTGGTGAAGGGTATAAACAATAGAAATAGTAATTTTGCGCACTTTATTTGTTTTATTTTTTGCCATGAGGCTGCGATGGCACATCTGGCCGCTGTAAAAATAAAAGAGATTAGCCTAGCGGTTGGTCGGTCGATATCCGCAATAGGTTTAGCCAATAGATAGATTAACGGGTCAATAGGAATTGTTAGATCCGTGACCTCCGTAACCATGGATTGGATCATGATCCAGTATCTCTGAATCTCCGGACATGTCCCCCATATATGGACCATATTGTAAGGGTCTGGGAGTCACGCCGCCCTCGGCATGCTCCTCACTCACCTGCAGCTCCGCCGGGTCCCCCCGCGGCACGCAGTGTGAGGAATCAGGGATCGCGGCGCCCGCGCCCTGGTTCCTCTGCTGATATATTCCCTCCTGCTGCCGTGGCACGCACCTCTCGCCAGCGCCACTCACCTCCGTCGGTGCTGGGGGTTCCCCGTCGTCCTCGGCGTCCCCGGTTTCCAGCAGTACCTCACGCGGCCGCCATGTTGCTCGGGCGCGCGCCTGAACAGCGCGCGCCGGGCGAAGTTAATTTATTCACTGCTCTGGCAGTGAAGACCCGCCCCCAATACAGAAATATGATCTCCTGTCAAGACAAGAGTTCTCACCTGCCTGCCAATCAAGGGAACCTATCCAGGATGGCTCCACGCAGTCCTCCAGGTCTGCCTTCACTTCTGATTGGTCAGCCACACTTTATAATGCCAGTCCTTCCTATCATTCATTGCTCGACATAGTTTTCACTTGGATTACTACTCTGGCGTTTTCTCTCTCATTCACTCAGGTTACGACTTGGCTTGGCGGACGTCTCTCTCTGGCTCTAGACCCCTGCTTGGACAAACGACCTTCCAGTATTCTCCAATCCCAGACCTTGGCTAACGGCAACGACAACGGCATTTCTACACCGGTACCGGCAAGTATTGCTAGCGAAATACACCTGGCCTGGCAACGCCAAAATCACCACACTCCGGACACGCTCCCTTTGCTGCGGGTGCGTGCTTCTATACGTTCCTCACCTCAGTGAAAGGAACGGGTCTGGTCTGCGGGCAGCACCGGCGTAACATTATGTCGAGCCCACAAGACGCAGACCAGACTGTGGACTCTATGATGACGGCCATGTACCAACAAATACAGGCCTTAACGGATCAAGTGGCTCTCCTCTCCCAACAGGTATCGGACCGCCCTTTACAGGCTCCACCTGCGGCTGCACCCCCGGCGCAGCCTGACTTATCTTCCACTTCATTTTCAGTTCCGAAGATTCCGGCTCCAAGGCCCTACGCAGGGGATCCACACACCTGTCGTGGCTTTCTCAACCAGTGCGAGATCCAGTTCGAGATGGCTCCCCAGCTGTATGCTACTGGCCGGAAAAAGGTAGCCTACGTATATAGTCTGCTCACAGGTAATGCACTGGCATGGGCTTCTCCGATCTGGGAACTACGCCCTGATATTACCCGCGATTACGCGGCCTTCAGACGGGACTTTCGACAGGTTTTTGATATCCCCGCACGTCAAGAGACTGCTTCTGATACCCTGCTAGAGCTTACACAGGGACGTCGGCCTGTGGGTCAATACGCCTTGGAATTCAGAACCGTAGCAGCTGAGACTCATTGGGGTCAGGAGGCTTTAGTCGCCGCCTTCTGGAAAGGTCTATCGGAGTCTCTGAAGGATGAACTTGCTTCCCACACCAGGCCAGTGTTACTGGAGGATCTCATCACCCTGGCTACTCGTATGGATCAGCGCCTTCAGGTACGCCGCGCTCAGCGTCAGCTTCCCCGGGCTACGCCTTTCCGTACTTCCTTTTCCAGGTTCTCTACTAACCAGAGACCCGTCGTATCCCCGTTACCGGCGCTGGAGGCTCCAGAGCCGATGCAACTTGGAGTTCAGCAACCTCGGGTACCGTCACGACAACTTCGCTCTACTGGGGAATCGTGCCATCATTGCGGAGCTTCTGAGCAGCGTACCCGTAACCATCCTCCATCTCCGGGAAACGACTAAGCCCAGTGAGTACGAAGGGGCGCTCTCTGGGTACTGAATCTCCTTGTCCCCCTCCAAGAAGGGAACTTCCCAAAAGATTGACTATTCCCGTCTCCCTTTCAGGACCGACTTTCCGCACCTCCACTGCTGCATTTATCGATTCCGGCGCAGGAGGGAATTTCATAGATCAAACCTTTTCTGAGCAAAATCAAATTCCGCTTTCCAGGAAGGAATCTCCCGTTGCCTTGGTCGGGATTGATAATCGACCTCTCACCCCGGCTTATATCTCCTTAGAGACCGGACCTATCACCCTTTCTACTCATTCTCACAAAGAGACTCTGGGTTTTGATGTTATTCATGCCCCAGGAACACCTATCACGCTTACCTTGCCCTGGTTACAGAAGCATAATCCACTCATCGATTGGGTGTCTCCTAACCCTATTAACTGGAGGTCAAGGTCAGAGAAACATTTTCCCTCTATCAAGCAACCATCCTTTCTATTAGCCAATACATCAAGTTCTCTGAGGGAGTTGCCTTCTCCATACGCCGAATTCTTGGACATTTTCAGCAAGGCTCAGTCTGAACTTCTACCTCCTCATCGTTCCTACGATTGTCCGATTGATCTGATACCTGGTTATACCTTGCCGAAAGCCAAATCTTATCCTCTCTCGTTGCCCGAGACCAAAGCTATGGACGAATATATTCGTGAGAATCTTAAGCGGGGTTTCATACGTCATTCCAATTCTCCTGCGGGGGCTGGATTCTTCTTTGTCAAAAAGAAAGATGGTACCCTCAGACCATGTATTGATTACCGGGGTCTGAACCATATCACGGTGAAGAATCGTTATCCACTCCCACTCATCTCCGAACTCTTTGATAGACTTCAGGGGGCCAATCTCTTTACTAAACTGGATCTCCGTGGGGCATACAACCTCATCCGCATCCGGGAGGGCGATGAATGGAAGACTGCCTTCAACACCCGTAGCAGACACTACGAATATCTAGTGATGCCCTTCGGGTTATGCAACGCACCGGCAGTTTTTCAGGACTTCATCAATGACATCTTTCGAGACGTTCTTAATGTATTTGTCATTGTATACCTGGATGACATCCTTATTTTTTCTCAAAACTTACAGGATCATATCATCCATACGAAGTTTGTGCTTTCACGCCTCCGCGAGAACCGGTTGTTTGCTAAAATGGAGAAATGCATTTTTCATCAGTCTACCACTTCTTTTCTCGGATACATCATCTCCAACAAAGGTTTGGCCATGGACCCAGAGAAGCTAAAGGCCGTCGTGGATTGGCCACAACCCAATTCCCTCAAATCTGTTCAACGGTTTTTGGGTTTTTCTAATTATTACCGGAAGTTTATCCGCAACTTTTCCACCATTGTCGCTCCTATCACGGCACTGACCAAAAAAGGTGCAGACCCTTCATCTTGGTCTCCAGAAGCTGTCACGGCATTCGAGACACTGAAACAAACTTTTGTCTCTGCTCCCATCCTTCGGCACCCTAACACGAATTTCCCCTTCACCTTAGAGGTTGACGCTTCGGACTGTGGGGCTGGGGCGGTTCTGTCGCAGAAATTTTCTTCCCAGGATAAACTTCATCCTTGCGGGTTTTTCTCCAAAAGATTTTCATCGGCAGAAAGGAATTATGACGTGGGCAATAGGGAACTTTTGGCCGTCAAAATGGCTCTTCAAGAATGGAGACATCTTCTGGAGGGGTCAAAAGAGCCATTCACCATCCTTACGGACCATAAGAACTTATTATACATTGAGAATGCTCGTCGCTTAGGTCCTCGCCAAGCTCGCTGGTCGTTATTTTTCTCTAGATTCAATTTTGTTCTCTCATACATTCCCGGCACTAAGAACGTCAAGGCGGATGCTCTCTCCCGGCAATACTCTTCTGAAGAGAGATCAGAGAAAACCACTGAGTCCATCCTCCCTAAAAAAAGAATCTTAGCAGCTGTGGCATTCAAGAATCTGGAGAGGATCATCAAATCTCAAGAGAACCTCCCGTCCGGTCTGGTGGTTCCTAAAGACTCTTTGTATGTGGAACCCAAATTTATCCCTGAAATACTGGACTGGGGACACGCCGTCCGTTCGGCAGGGCATCCTGGATTCAAGAAAACCTTGGACCTCATCCGTCGTACCTTTTGGTGGCCCAATATGGCTAAAACCATTCTGGAATTTACACGGTCCTGTCCGGTATGTGCGCGTAACAAGAGTCCTCGTCAGAAACCTCAGGGTCTTCTCTTACCTTTACCTATTCCGGAGCGTCCCTGGTCCCACATTTCGATGGATTTTATTGTGGAGTTGCCTAGGTCGAATGGCATGAATACCATTCTTGTGGTAGTAGATCGGTTTTCCAAGATGGCACACTTTATCCCTCTCAAAGGATTACCCTCCTCACCCGCCCTTGCGGATATTTTTGCCAAAGAGATTTTCCGGATCCATGGGATTCCTACATCCATCGTGTCCGATCGAGGTTCCCAGTTCGTCTCCAAGTTCTGGAGAAATTTCACCAAGAGACTAGGTATCTCGTCTTCCTATTCTTCGGGATATCACCCTCAATCCAACGGACAGACCGAGAGGGTTAATCAATCCCTCGAGAAATACTTAAGGTGCTTCGTCTCTAATTCTCAGGATGACTGGGCAGAATTACTTATCTGGGCTGAGTACGCATTCAATTCTTCCAGGAATGAGTCCACCCACGAGACTCCCTTCTTTATCAACTACGGATTCCATCCGGCTCGCCTACCTATTACTAAAGAATCCTCTGGGGTACCAGCCGTGGACGAACATATTGCTCTCTTACAAAACTCTTGGTCCAGAATACAATCTGCATTACAAAAAGCATCCTTGACATCTAAAGATCAGGCTGATCGTCACCGTCGTCCGGCACCCGAATACAAACCCGGGGACAAGGTTTGGCTATCTTCCAAGAACATCCGTCTCAAAACGCCTTCCCTCAAATTGGCTCCTAGGTTCCTGGGTCCCTTTTCCATTTTGGAGCAGGTTAATCCGGTTTCTTTTCGACTCCAACTTCCTCAAAGCATGAGAATTCCGAATGTCTTTCACACCTCACTTCTCAAACCTTTTATCTCCAGTAGCCTCTTTCCGGATCACACTTCGAAACCAGATCCTGTGATGGTACAGGGTAACGAAGAGTATGAAATACAGGTTCTACTGGATTCCCGTCTTTCAAGAGGTAAAGTCCACTTCTTGGTCCACTGGAGAGGTTTTGGACCCGAAGAGAGGTCATGGGTACCCCTGAAAGATATTCATGCGCCAGGACTCCTCAAACGCTTTCGTAAGAAGTTTCCATCAAAACCATGGAGGGATCGTCCTGAGGTCGATCCTGAAGGGGGGGGTACTGTGAGGAATCAGGGATCGCGGCGCCCGCGCCCTGGTTCCTCTGCTGATATATTCCCTCCTGCTGCCGTGGCACGCACCTCTCGCCAGCGCCACTCACCTCCGTCGGTGCTGGGGGTTCCCCGTCGTCCTCGGCGTCCCCGGTTTCCAGCAGTACCTCACGCGGCCGCCATGTTGCTCGGGCGCGCGCCTGAACAGCGCGCGCCGGGCGAAGTTAATTTATTCACTGCTCTGGCAGTGAAGACCCGCCCCCAATACAGAAATATGATCTCCTGTCAAGACAAGAGTTCTCACCTGCCTGCCAATCAAGGGAACCTATCCAGGATGGCTCCACGCAGTCCTCCAGGTCTGCCTTCACTTCTGATTGGTCAGCCACACTTTATAATGCCAGTCCTTCCTATCATTCATTGCTCGACATAGTTTTCACTTGGATTACTACTCTGGCGTTTTCTCTCTCATTCACTCAGGTTACGACTTGGCTTGGCGGACGTCTCTCTCTGGCTCTAGACCCCTGCTTGGACAAACGACCTTCCAGTATTCTCCAATCCCAGACCTTGGCTAACGGCAACGACAACGGCATTTCTACACCGGTACCGGCAAGTATTGCTAGCGAAATACACCTGGCCTGGCAACGCCAAAATCACCACACTCCGGACACGCTCCCTTTGCTGCGGGTGCGTGCTTCTATACGTTCCTCACCTCAGTGAAAGGAACGGGTCTGGTCTGCGGGCAGCACCGGCGTAACACGCAGGCAGCCTCTCTCCGGAACGCCGTTCACAGCTCCACGTGGGCGCCCGCGCGCATGCCAATACTCCTCTTCTACTGTTGGGCCGGCGGCTACGCCCGGTCACGCGCCCGCAAGTGCAGATACACAGAGGCGCGGCCACACGGAGCCGCTCCAACCCCTTAAAGGCACAGCACCTCAAACCATTGCTGCAATCAAATGCAGTCTTACTACTGGGCTTTATGGCTCCTCCCCTGGGACTCATGCTGGACCTATCCCTGCTGTAGCCTGGCCCTTCCACACCCCCCACCTTGCTGCGCTGCCATTGGACCCTCTCTCCTATATAGAACCAGTTGTTCTCATCACTCTCTGCCTCCCTAGTCCTGTCTTGTCCTGTCTTGTTTTGCAGTCTTCCTCGTGTACCGAACCGGCTTCCGCTACGTCTACCCGCACCTCTGGCAACCCGAACTCGGCATACGGCAACACGACTCTCCGCACCTCTGGCATCCCGATCCCGGCAAACGGTAAACGACAACGTCCCTCTCTCTAACCCCGGACTTGGCAAACAGCACCCTCTACCATCCGTACCTCTCCTGCCCCGATCCGGACTCCCAGACCACTCTATTCTCAAGACGTGCCCTCGTGGCTGTGGGTGGCGTTATATCCTATCCCACCTCAGCACCGCGGTCCCGTCTCGTTTGTGGTGAGCACGCCCTGACATTATGCTTAGCCCTACAAACATGGACCCCGCTGAGGTGGAGCGCACTTTAAATGCCCATACAAATCTCTTCACCAGGCTAGAGACTTATCTGGAACAAGCTGATATGCGAATGGATACGTTACAGCAAAGCGTTCATTCCCTTACCGTTCAAGTCCAAGCTCTCAGTCGGCAACCCTCACCCGTGGCTTCCACAGCTTCCGCAACCGCCTTTCCAGCACCTCCGTTTGCTTCAGAAGCTCCTATTCCGGCCCCCAAACACTATGCCGGGGATCCCCAAGGATGTAGGGGCTTCCTTAACCAATGCCTCATCCAATTTCGACTCTCGCCCTCTCGTTTTGTCTCTTCTGTCTCCAGGATCGGCTATATCGTGGCTCTTCTCATCGATGAGGCGCTGGCATGGGCTTCTCCCATCTGGGAACAACAAGGTCGTCTCACACAGGACATCGATCTCTTCGTCAAGGAGTTCCGAAGAGTCTTCGACACCCCTGCACAGCAATTAACGGCAGCATCGTCTCTTCATCACATAACCCAGGGAGATCGACCCGTCGCCCGGTACGCCGTGGAGTACCGCACACTTGCTGCTGAGACGGGATGGAATAATGAAGCTCTATCTTCAGCATTTTGGCAAGGTCTGTCGGAATCCCTAAAGGATGAGCTCGCAGCGCGGGAACGTCCCACTGACCTAGAGGATTTGATCAGGCTGTGTGTTCGAGTGGACCAGCATCTGCAGGAGCGGAGAAATGAACGTTCTCGTTACCGTCAATGGGTTTCAAGGCATCTTGCTCCATCGTTCATGGCGCCTACACCCCCTTCCGGGGACGTCCCGGAACCAATGCAGTTGGGAGGTAACAAGCTGTCTGCTGCCGAAAAACAACGTCGGCGCAATGCCGGTCTCTGCATGTACTGTGGCAATTCCAGTCACATATTACCCCAGTGTCCCCACAAGCCGGGAAACGCCAACTCCCAATGAAATCCCGGAGAGTTTCGTTGGGAATACTGACACTTTCTCCCATCGTCAAAGACGTCCTTCCCACCAGGATAATGTTGCCTATAACACTGTCTGGAGAGGGGTTTCACACTCAAGCACGGGCGTTCATTGATTCCGGTTCCGCAGGCAATTTCATCGATGAGACTTTTGCTAGACGGAACAATATTCCATTTATCAGTAAGAAGACGCCAGTAGGTCTGGAGGCCATTGATGGTCGACCTCTACAGCCGGCATTCATCATGCTCCAGACTGTGCCTCTCCTACTGCAGTACATCGACGTTCATACGTAGATCATTACCCTCGATGTTATCCACACTCCCTCTGTTGAGCTGATTTTGGGTCTTCCTTGGCTTCAACTCCATAATCCTCGCATCGACTGGACGGATCGGGAACCCATCCAGTGAGGTGCTCCTTGTGCCAAGACATGTACCAGGATTTTCCAGAGGATTGGTGGGTTGTCTACCCTGCCAGAGAAGGTCGACTCCCTACCTTCTGTGTACTGGGAATTCCGTGATGTGTTCGACAAAGCACGTTCCGAGGTTCTACCTCCGCACCGTCCTTTCGACTGCCCTATTGACCTACTACCCGGGGCACCTCTTCCCAGAGGACGATCCTACAGTATCCTCTCTCTCTCCCAGAGACTAAAGCCATGAACACTTACATTGCTGAAAATTTAGAGAGGGGTTTCATCTGAAAGTCTTCTTCTCCAGTCGGAGCAGGCTTCTTTTTTGTCAAAAAGAAGGACGGTTCTCTTCGTCCATGCATAGACTACCGGGGTTTGAATAACATCACACGCAAGAACCGCTACCCACTGCCCTTGATACCGGAACTCTTCGACCGTCTTCAAGGAACAACTATCTTTTCTAAATTGGATTTAAGAGGTGCCTACAATTTAGTAAGGATACGTGAGGGGGACGAATGGAAGACTGCTTTTAACTATGAATACCTGGTCATGCCGTTCGGTTTGTGCAACGCACCAGCAGTTTTCCAGGATTTCGTCATTGAGATTTTTCGGGACATTCTTAACACATTTCTTATCGTCTACCTAGATGACATCCTAATCTTTTCTAAGTCCCCTCAAGAACACATCAAACACGTTCAACAAGTGCTGTTACGCCTCCGGGAGAACCATCTCTTTGCGAAATTGGGGAAATGTCAGTTCCATCTCAAGTCTGTGGCTTTTTTGGGATACGTTATCTCTGACTCCGGATTCAATATGGATCCAGAGAAACTTAAGGCTATTTTGGACTGGCCCCGTCCGACCACTCTCAAAGCCGTGCAATGCTTTCTAGGTTTTTCAAACTATTATCGACGCTTCATTCGCAATTTTTCTTCTACGGTGTCTCCCATAACTGCTCTCACGAAGAAGGGTGCAGATCCTTCATCATGGTCTGAGACCGCCATGCGGGCATTTAATCTTCTGAAAAAGGCTTTTGTGTCTGCCCCTATCCTCACCCACCCAGATCCGAAACTTCCATTTACCTTGGAGGTTGATGCCTCTGACGTCGGGGCTGGGGCGGTTTTATCCCAAAGGACCTCTCCCGTAGCCAGACTACACCCATGTGCCTTCTTCTCGAAGAAATTTTCGTCCGCAGAACGGAATTACGATGTCGGGAACCGGGAGCTTTTGGCGATCAAGTTGGCATTAGAAGAGTGGAGACACTTCTTAGAGGGTAAGGAGACACCTATAACCATACTCACAGACCATAAGAACCTTCTCTACTTAGAAGGGGCACGTCGTTTGAGCTCTCGACAAGCCCGCTGGGCACTATTTTTTTCACGATTCAATTTTCTTATCTCCTTTATTCCTGGCTCCAAAAATCTAAAGGCGGACGCTCTGTCTCGACAGTTCCTGGCAGAGGACAAGTCTGAAGAACAGCTAGAGACGATTATTCCCTCTAGATGTATTCTGTCCGCCCAACTCCTTTGATATTTTGGACAAGATTCGATCCGAGCAATCACAAGCTCCGAGGGGGCTCAAGGACCCGGAGGGAAGACTCTACACGGCACCCCAACACCGCAAAAGGGTTCTCAAGTGGTGTCATTCCTCTAAATCAGCAGGACATCCAGGGATACGGAAAACCAACGACCTTGTTCAACGTACCTTTTGGTACAGAGAGGGCTAAGGATGTGGAGGAGTTTGTTAAAGCGTGTGGCACGTGCGCTCGCAACAAAGTACCCCGGGTCAAACCAGCAGGCCTTCTTCTTCCCTTACCCATTCCAGACCGTCCCTGGAACCATATTTCTATGGACTTCATTGTAGAGCTCCCAGACTCCAAAGGAAAGAATACGATTCTTGTGGATTGTTTTTCCAAACAGACTCACCTTGTCCCCTTGAGGGGTCTTCCAAATTCCTCCAGGCTTGCGGATGTTTTCATCCAGGAGATTTTTCGTCTTCACGGAGTACCCTCAACCATCGTCTCTGATCGTGGGTCCCAATTTGTGTCAAGATTTTGGCGAGCCTTTTCCCGAAAAATGGGTATTTCACTTCAATTCTCCTCGGGATACCACCCACAGACCAATGGGCAGACGGAGAGGGCCAACCAAAACCTGGAACAATACCTTCGGTGTTTCATAACCGATACACAGGATGATTGGGTGGATCTACTTCCTTGGGCTGAGTTTGCTCTTAACTCCCTTCGCAATGACTCCACTCAAGAATCTCCCTTCTTCATAAATTGTGGCTTTCATCCTTCCCGTCTACCCTTCTCCCCTCTATCCTCAGGAGTACCAGCGGTTGACAAGCGCATCTCCCGGCTGAAAGACTTATGGATGAAGATTCAGGAGAACTTAAAGGTGGCTACAGGGAGACAGAAACTCCAGGCAGACCGTCTTCAACGCCCGGTTCCGGAATTCATCCCAGGAGACAAGGTTTGGCTTTCTTCCAGGAACATCCGACTAAAGGTTCCTACCATGAAGCTAGCACCTAAGTTCCTCTGTCCCTTTCCTGTGGTCAAGAGGATTAATCCTGTGGCTTATCGTCTGCGCCTTCCATCCTCGATGAAGATTCCTTCAGTCTTTCATGTTTCTTTGCTTAAACCAGCATTCCAGAGTCCTCGCTTTTCTAAGACCACGTCTCCTCCACTTCCTCTTCTGATCCAAGGTCAACAGGAGTACGAGGTTCAGTTTATCCTGGATTCTAGGATTTCCAGAGGAGGAGTACAATACCTGGTCCACTGGAGGGGGTTTGGACCAGAGGAAGGTTCCTGGATTCCCCACCGGGATCTCCACGCGCCTTGACTCGTCCAGGCTTTCCATCGTAAGAATCCCTCCAAGCCATGTCAAGAACACCCGGAGGTCGCCCCTGAAGGGGGGGTACTGTAAGGGTCTGGGAGTCATGCTGCCCTCGGCGTGCTCCTCACTCACCTGCAGCTCCGCCGGGTCCCCCCACGGCACGCAGGCAGCCTCTCTCCGGAACGCCGTTCACAGCTCCACGTGGGCGCGCGCACGCACGCCAATACTCCTCTTCTACTGTTGGGCCGGCGGCTACGCCCGGTCACGCGCCCACAAGCGCAGATACACGGAGGCGCGGCCACACGGAGCCGCTCCAACCCCTTAAAGGCACAGCACCTCAAACCATTGCTGCAATCAAATGCAGTCTTACTACTGGGCTTTATTTCTCCTCCCCTGGGACTCATGCTGGACCTATCCCTGCCGTAGCCTGGCTCTTCCACACACCCCCACCTTGCTGCGCTGCCATTGGACTCTCTCTCCTATATATACCTTACAGTGTCACTGACTCGTTGGCTGAGCATAGAACCAGTTGTTCTCATCACTCTCTGCCTCCCTAGTCCTGTCTTGTTTTGCAGTCTTCCTCATGTACCGAACCGGCTTCCGCTACGTCTACCCGCACCTCTGGCAACCCGAACTCGGCATACGGCAACACGACTTTCCGCACCTCTGGCATCCCGATCCCGGCAAACGGTAAATGACAACGTCCCTCTCTCTAACCCCGGACTTGGCAAACAGCACCCACTACCATCCGTACCTCTCCTGCCCCGATCCGGACTCCCAGACCACTCTATTCTCAAGACGTGCCCTCGTGGCTGTGGGTGGCATTATATCCTATCCCACCTCAGCACCGCGGTCCCGTCTCGTTTGTGGTGAGCACGCCCTGACACATATCCCCCTTCTGCCCGCATCCCCTCCAGCATAGATCCGACGACAGAGGGTAATTTTGCTTCAATCTCACTGGGGTGAGGTACCAATGGAATAATATTATATATATATTTTCCTTGGTTGTGGTGCATATAGAGGTTTTTGCTGCTAATTCCCAAATGTCTTCCCAATCCTCTCTATCGATCTCTATATTTAATTCTGCTGCCCATTTAAGCATATAATCGTGGTCCTGTTGTTCTACCGCTGTCTCCAATTCAGCGTATATTGTAGTTATTAATCCCTTTTGTTTTGAAGTATTTCTACATAGCAATTCAAACTTTGTGAGAGGGGGAAATTCAAATTTTGGCTAAAGTGATTGGATAAAATGCCTGATCTGGAGATATTTGAACATATCCAATTCTGGGGCGTTGCATTTGGTTCGCAAATCTTGATAGCTCAAAAACCTCCCCTCACTCAGTAGGTCAGCAATCACCCCGACTCCCCTTTTTTTTTAAATAATCAAATTGGTTATAATCACATCCTGGTGGGAACCTAGGATTGCCTACAATCGGGGTAAGTAGTGACGCGGCGAATGAGAGTTTAAATTTAAATTTGTTTTTTATCCATATTTCCCAAGTATGTCTCATCGCGCCTAGTTCAAACTTTTTAGCCTGTATGTCCCTCTGGGCAACCCAGAGACTGGTTGGCAGAGATGGCGCTTAGCGTATTGATTTTCTATTGTTAGCCAGCAATTTGGGTTGGTTCGGAGTTCCATACCACCACTTGTCTCCAGGGCCGCCAAGAGGGGGGGAGAAAGGATACTGGCGTCCCGGGCCCCGTGGGTCAGGGGGGGCCCGGCCGTCCGCACGTCTGCGCGGCCGGGCGCCAGTTAATTAAAAAAAAAAAAAAAACCCCGCTGCACCCGGCACCGGGCTCCTTGTTGGCAGCGCCAGAAGTAGGTTAAGCTTCCGGCACTCCGGCATGAGAGGGAGTCCCAGCGCACGCGGGAGCAGCATCGTGAGACAGGTGCAGTGGGGCCGGCAATTGCTGTGGCAAGCCGCCAGACACCTCGCAGCACTGCCACCTCCCTTCCCGCAGTTACCGGGCCAGTACCCCCCCCTCCCCGCCGCAGCATGGGCCAAAACCACCCCCCCCTTCCCCATTGCCACCGGGCCATCCTGCCAATCCCCCCCCCCCCCCACCGCAGCATCGGGCTAGCATCGGGCCCCCACCCTAGCAACACAGCGCGCGGGAGCAGCGGCGTGCCTGCAGCGGGGCCAGTGGCAACTGCTGTGACCAGCCGCCGGGCCCCCCGCTGCACCGCTAGCCCCCCCCCCAGGACATGGCCGTCCCGCCACCCCTCCGCAGCTGCCTGACACCCCCGTACAGCCCACCCCCGCAGCATCGGCTCCCCACAGCATCGGCTTCCCCCCCAGCACTGCCGCCACCACCCGCAGGCACAGGCACGCCCCCCCCCCTGCAGGTAAGTCTGATTTATATATATATGTATTGGGGGGGTTGGGGTAATTTTTATATGTATTGGGGGGGGTTGGGGTAATTTGTATATGTATTGGGGGGGTTGGGGTAATTTTTATATGTATTGGTGGGGCTGGGGTAATTTTTATATGTATTGGGGGGTTGGGGTAATTTTTATATGTATTGGGGGGCTTGGGGTAATTTTTATATGTATTGAGGGGGTTGGGGTAATTTTTATATGTATTGAGGGGGTTGGGGTAATTTTTATATGTGTTGGGGGGGTTGTGGTAATTTGTATATGTTTTGGGGGGGTTAGGGTAATTTTTATATGTATTGGGGGTTGGGGTAATTTTTATATATATATTGGAGATATATATATATATATATATATATATATATATATATATATATATTACTGTGAATGTGTGTGTATATATATGTACAGTATATGTATGTATGTATTGGGTAGGTGGGGTTTTTGTATGCATTTGTGGGGGTGGAGGTTGTATATATTTGGGGGTGAGAAGTTTTTTACATTGGGGGGTGGGAAGTTTTTTGGTATATATCTTGTGGGGGGAATTGTGTGTAGGGGGGCGGAATGAGTGAGCGTGGGGTAATTGACGGAGGGAGAGGACAGAGGGGCGAGTGAGGAAAAGAGGGAGTAAGAGTGAGACGCAGTGGAGAGAAATACATGCGAGGCGGAAGAGTGAGATGGGGTGAGACGGAAGGGAGAGAAATACATGGGATGGGGGGGGAAAGAGAGGGAGCTCGTGAGGTGTGAAATGGGGGGGGAGGGGCGGCGGGCAATACCGCCGACACGGGAGGGGGGGGCCCTGCTGAAAATGTTTGTCCCGGGCCCCGCGATTTCTGTTGGCGGTCCTGCTTGTCTCAATTGGGCGGCCTGGTAGTATTTTGTAATGTCCGGGACCCCCAGTCCCCCTCTCGTCCTTGCAGACATTAATACTGATTTGGCTACTCTGGGTCTTTTGCCCTGCCAGATAAAATAAAATATTTTGTTTAGGAGATTTTTTAATTCCACATCCGGATAGCTATCTAGGGAGAATATTCATTTTAACCGAACTCATTCTCCCTATCCACAAAATTTGGTACTTTTCCCATTTGGCCAAATCTTTCTTTATTCTGTCAAACAGGGCTGGGTAATTATGTTGGTATAATAACTGGTAGTTCCTGGACATATTCACTCCCAAATATTTTATATATGTGGAACTCCATCTATAATCAAAATTCAATTTTAGTAGTTTGACCTCTGGGTCAGACAGATTTAAATTTAGGGCCTCAGACTTGTCGTTATTAATTTTATATCCAGATATTCTCCCGAATTCAATTAATTCTTTATGGAGGTTTGGAAGAGAAGTCTGAGGATTCGCTAGTGTCAGTATAATATCATCTGTGAACAGAGAAATTTTATAATTTGTTTCACCAATTTCTATACCTCTTATACTCAAAATTTCTCTGATTTTTGCTGCCGATGGTTCAATCATCAACGCAAAGAGGTGAGGGGATAATGGGCAACCCTGTCTCGTGCCGTTCTTAATTATTATCCTATCTGGGTTATTTCCCCGGCAGTTTGACCCGTGCCGTTGGGTTCTGGTAAAGTACCCGAACCCCGTCTAAAAAGGAATCTTTGAATCCGAATTTCTGGAGTGTTTTATCTAAAAATTGCCAATCAATTCTGTCGAACGCCTTCTCTGCGTCCAGGCTTAGTAGAACATCTTTGGTACCAGTAAGTTGGACATGGTCAATTATATCAATTATTTTCCGGGTATTGTCCGATGCCTGTCGCCCCGCCACAAACCCTACTTGATCTTTGTGTATTACAGTAGTCTGGGTAGAATGGGATTTTATCTGCTTGCCAGAATTTTGCTATATATTTTTAGGTCGCTATTTAGTTAAGAAATTGGACGGTAACTACCACATTGCATCGGATCTCTTCCTTCTTTGTGTATGACCGCTAAATTTGCAGTAGTCATAGATGCAGGGATCGGGTTGCCCTCCAAGAAAGAGTTAAACATTTCTGATAAATGAGGGGAGAGTATCGGTAAGAATTTCTTATAATAGACATTGGTGAAGCCATCCGGGCCAGGTGCCTTAGATATTTTTAATGTTTTCACCGCCTCTGCTATCTCTTCTTGCGTTATTTTGGCGTTTAATACTAAAATCTCTTCTTCGGTTAGCAGCGGTAAAGTGCAACCGTCTAGAAATTTCATAATTGCCTCCAACTTTGAGGTCTGTGACTCTCCTTTGTGAGGGCTTAGGTTATATAGTTTTGTTTAAAATCTGGTGAATTCTTGTGCTATTTCATTTTCCTTATACATGTAAGGGGGTCACCCCCGGTTCCCCTGATCTTCCTTTGCCCCCTGCCTTACCCCTGTGGCAGTGGGGGAAGGGGACGGCGACTTCTCCCGGTGGGCACCGCCATCTTGGTTGCGGCGCGAGGTTCGCGCAATGCTCAGAGGTTGGCCAGGGTAGCGGTGGCCATCGCCAGTGTGCCGGAGCTCTGGGAGGTTGCGCAGGCGCAGTTAAGCGTAGCAGCGGCCATTACAGCGTCGCACATGCGCAGTAAAGATCGCGCCCGCGGTCCCCATAGGAAAGAGCTGTGCCAAGGACTACAATTCCCAGCAGCCTCTGGGGACTGCACTTTCACCCTGGTCACAGGCAGCATTGAAGCCACTAGAGCTGGCAGATTCTCATGCTGCAGAGTTGCAACAATGTTGTGTGCAGACAGGGTTTTTGTCAGTTGGATCCAGGAAGAGATTGGGGAAGGTAGTGTACACAGAGCAGGGCTCTGCTGTACTAGGCCAGAGAAACCCCAGGCCCCAGGTAGGCCCCACTCCCCACTAGGTTAGTGGGTAAGTTCATAGGGAAGGCCCCTAGGTTAGGGACCCTGCCCTTAGGTGCGTGTGAGGTGCAGCCTTGTCAGTGTCACGGCTGTCAGTGCTGTGAGTTTTGACAAGAAGGCATAGTGTGTGTGCAGCCGTTTGCTGCAGGTACCAAGCAGGTTGCAGTGCGTTGCTGCAGGTACAGTTAGTGCAGTGGGTTGCTGCAGGTGCTGGGAGTATTAATTAGCAGTCAGGACCGGGAAGAGCTAGGGGAACGGATTAGGCCAGTAACCCCCTAGGCCCCAGATAGGTCTTCACTCCCCAGCTTGTGGTGCTATAGGGACAGGCCCTAGGTTAGGGACTTTGTCAAATTAGTGCCAGTGATAGATAGGGACACAGCGGACGCTGCGCTTCCTGAAAAGAGACTTGGGCTCAAGTCTGTGCCACAGAGACTATCTTCAGGGTGGGATCGCCCCTGGCGGACCCCGTGCGAGGAAACACAGGAGCAGATGGAATCACCAAGCGGCAGATCCTTTGCGAAGTTGCTTGCAGGCCCGAGTGCAGGAGCGCTCGGCAGGTACTCCCATAAGTGCACCAACGTATACCATACTCATTATAATTACATATAGTGGCAGCGCTGACCACGGGACAAAGGGGTTAGGCTGTGGACACGGTGTGGGGATACACGGTGGTGGGCAGGTACACTCCTAGTGGAGTGAGAGACACTGTGAGGACTGAGTTACATGGTGGAGTTACCCTCTAGGGGAAGTATTAGTATTATAAGTGTGTGATTATTCTGCGTTACAGTAAAGTGGTTATATACATTCCTGTGTATGTGGTTATTGTATATGCGGGTCCTGTGTAGGCAACCTTCTACATCCCTAGAACCCTACACAGGTGGAGGCGCTGAAACCAAGAACGTTCCAGAGGATTCACCCCAGGCTCTCACTGGTGGAGGCTCAGCCCTCCTGTGAGCCTGACAGGTATACTGCACCACACCTGGTAACACATAGGTTTCCACCCACACACACGGTATCTGTGATTGGGATAGAGGGAATACCCGTTACAAACATAATATTACCATTCTTATTCTTAATTGCTGCTATATGGTATCTCGTCCGCAGCCCCCTCAACTTATTGGCTAGTAATTTATCAGCCTTATTACCTTTATCATAGAACCTTTGGTTGGTCCATTTCAAGGCCTTTTCCACCTCATCTAGTTGCAGGTTCCTCAGCTCTGCTCTAGTAGCAGTTAAAATCCTATAACCTTTTTTTGACGGGTTTGCTTTATGTTGCTGTTCTAGTCTTATAATTTTATCTGTCAAATCTTTGTGGAGCTTCAACTTACTCTTTGTCCTATGGGACGCGATAGAAATAAAATGACCTCTAATTGCTGCCTTATGGGCTTCCCACTGAATGGTCGGGGAGCAGAAGGAACCTTTATTAAGGACAAAATATTCTCTTAAGGCTGTTTTAATTTCCGTCTCTATCTCTGGGTGGTTCAATAAGGAATCATTTAACCGCCAGTGAAACAGATTAGACTTTGTAATTGGGAGGGAAAGGGTCAGAGCAATAGGTGCGTGATCTGACCAGGTTATGGGTCCAATGTCTGAGCTTGATGAGGCCTGCAACACATTTTTGGTAATCAGAAAATAATCTATACGTGAATAAGTTTGATGGGGTGCGGAAAAGAACGTATAGTCTCTCTGGCCCTGATGTTGGGTCCTCCAAACGTCCACTAGCTGAAATTCTCTCACGATATCTCTGAATTTTTCCCCCTTTTTTGAGTCTGTGCCAAGTGGGATTGGCTTGGTTTAGATGATTTGTCCTCCCCCGGATTTAATACCATATTCATGTCCCCTCCAACAATCATTGAAGACAGGAAATTGGGCTCAATAGACTCCATTACCCTCTGTAAAAAAAATTGTTTGGTTCTCGTTGGGTGCATACAGATTGATCAGGGCAATTGCTGTCCCAGAGAGCGAGCCATATACCACTAAAATCCTACCCCCTGGGTCTGATACCGGCTTATTCACACTGAAGGGGACCCCCTGGCGGATCAGAACAGCCTTAAGATCTTTTTGCTGTGAAAGATGTAATTTTTCATGCATGTCACTTAGCAGGTTCTCCGGGTATACTGGGGTAATTCCTTCCCCAATCTCTGGGTTTTCAGCTGGCTGACTGCCTCTCATGGCCTCGGGGCCGCGTGTGCCGGCACCATTTTTCTCCGCCGAGCCCGACCCACGCTGCGGTGGTGAAAAATACTTTGTGACCGCATGATTAGCGGGTCTCTTCGTCCTGTTGGACATGTCTGCCGCTTTAGCTACTTTTTGCTGGTAGTTTCAAACCGGAATAGTCTCGGGGAAGGTGCTATAAATATATTAGACTGCCGAGGGTCCACGGAGCACCCCTTCTACACGTCCATCCCGGTTGACGTCACCGAAAGTTCCCGACCGTGTTTTTTTTCATCAGTTTTTTTTTATAAGTCCAACGCAAAACACAAAATAATCCTATATACAATACTATATTTAATTTCCATATTTTAAACAATCACTAAGTATCTCAGTCACACACAGAAAACTGAAAAAATGTGCTTGTTTTGTATGTTTTAACATTTATTGCAGATGTGTCCACTACCAAGGCCCTTTCTCATACAGTACGTGTTTTAAAAAATATAACTTTAAAAGTGCACAATAGTGTAAAATTTAACAAAACAGCACTGCTAATTATTCCTTATAATAATAATAATAATAATAATAATAATAATATATAGCTTTTGGTATAATAATATGAGGCTATCCTGGAAGACAGTGGTAATTAGAATAATTATAACAATGACATAATAACAATAATAACAAGTGACATATTATTATTTTAGAATATACTCTGAATGACCTTAGTAAAATAATAATAATAATAAATGCATTGTATTATAATTGTTTAAAGATATACCCTAAATGATTTACTACATTAATTCATGTTAATAATAATTACTGCTATTAATATTAGTACTGTATGACCCCCTCTCAGTTATCCGTATGGCTGGACGGTCCCCCCCTGTCCCCGTACATGTATCTTCCCCGGAGTAATGTTATGGATGGCCGTTCCTGGCAGACTGCACCATTTCCCAGGCTGCAGCAGGGGGGAGCAGGTGGAAGAGTTCACACTGCAGTGACGCTGCCCTGGAGAGAGGGCGAATTCTTCATCCTTCTGCCTATGAATAAGCAAAAAAAAAAAAAGAGAGACAATCTGGGCACAATGATTGTAAGCTGACCAGGGCTGGGGGAGAAGGAAAGGGAGCCATGGTGTGTCTGCTTATCATGATGCTGCAGAACTGTGTGTGAGCCTTCACCATAGCTGCTATCCATTCATCAAGCCTCCCACCCCATCTCTGCTCATCTGCTCCCTTCTTCCCCCCCCACCCCCCCACCCATCTGCCCATCCATTCCCACACCCATCACACGGGGCCATGGCTGCTGAGGAGGTTTTGCAGACTGTGGAAGACTATAAGGCTGAGATTGAAAGGCTGACCAAGGAGCTGGGGGAAACCACCCAGGAGAAGATCCAGGCTGCAGAGTATGGGCTGGTGGTGCTGGAGGAAAAGCTCTCCCTGAAGCAGCAGTATGATGAGCTGGAAGCTGAGTATGACAGTCTCAAACAGGAGCAGGAGCAGCTCAAAGAGGTGAGTGTCTGCCTGTGTGGGGAGGATGGAGGGACCTCTACTCATGCCCTTTGTTGATGTTGAACATGATGTTCCATGTCGCGGATACACTGTATCTCCCTGACATCATGTAACTGGTTTATTCTTTACATATACACCTGGCTTGTGTGAAGCATTTTTATGTGGCACAGGGGTGCACATTGCATGTACACACTGGAGCACAGAATTTCCAGTAGACTAAAAACATTTGTCATGTCCAGCAGTAGGTGTGATTCCTAATGACAGGCAGTGTCAGCCTGTGCTGAATGTGCTGTTCCTGAAGCACAATTGTTGTTATCACTTCATAGCCTCAGTTCAGCTAGAATCAGGGAAGGAATGACCCATAAATAGCCCCACCTCCTCCCCTACATATATATATATATATATATATATATATATATATATATATATATATATACACACATATATATATACACATATATATATATACATATATATATATATACACACACATATATATATATACACACACATATATATATATATATATATATATATATATGTATATACACATATATATATTGATGGGTATACATACATACATATACACACATGTTATATATATATATATATATATATATATATATATATATATATATATATATATACATGTATGTATATTATTTCAGTACTAGTCTATACTGATGTATATGGTGCTTGTTAACCCATCTCTAATGGTCCTGCAACAAACTGTGAAGCAATGTTATGTAGAAGTAAGTGCGAATGGATGACATAAAACAGACACGTATTGTCACCTTTGCAGATGCAGAATACAACTTCACACTGTAGCATCTTGGCTTTGTATTATAAACATATTAACATGACAGCCAGTACTTTTTGGGAATGACTTATGTTAGGTTGCAATGCACAAATCATGTTAACTCCCAACTTGGTAAATATGGTAAAATAGCCTCTATTTCTTGGCATCAAACGCATATTGTGTTGTATATAAAGATAGAATTTGTATTTTGTATTGTATTACAGTATGTCTAGGATATTTATTCTGTGAAAGAAACATATGACAAAGACAAGTGGTAAGGCAGTAGGCGAAAAAATGTGAAGCACTTCTGGCCCCCTTGTTTATTTTGCACTGTCAGCTCCTGCTCTGTTCTAAAATGCAGTCTGAAAGGATTCATGCAAGAGAACCATGTTTCTCCGGCTAGCTCTGTTTAAAGCAGCATTTTATGTTTGGGATCATCTCAGCCTGCCAAATAAACATTGCTACAATATAAATCAGCATGAAGTACTACTTCCAATTGTCTGAAGTTTCCTGTACTTGATACTGGGCCTTTTTGTTCCTCCGGTACTGGGCCTAATGGCAATACTGGAGTTTTGCCCTTCCCCTATTACCCGCACCCGTCATCCAAGCAGAAACAAAGCAGCCACTAGAGCAGGAAAAGATGATTCCTGCGCGTTATAGAACAGCATAGATCTCAAGAGCACAAGACATTTAACAGGGGTCATAGGGAGTTATTCAATATGGGGGCCGATTACATGGTTATCGTACTGTGAAGTCAGAGTCTGTGGCCGCTTCGGAGCATATTCCATAAAGGCCCTGAGGTTATTTTATATATAATATATGTTTATATATAGTAAGTTCATATAGATATTTAATATATTACATATAAACTTCAACTACCGGAGCAATTAACGTTTATAGTGATACTCTGAATCATTATGCAGCGGGTTCTTTTTTTGACTGGGGTTGGGGTATTTTTCCAATGCACTGGGTTCAATACTCATTAGTAGTGGTTTTTTGTTGTCTGATATGTTTCCCAGGAACAGAGTGACTGGAGCTAGTGCGCTATACCAAAACTGATTTGGCTCAAACAGGAGCTAAGCTAAACCAGTGACCTCAGCGTGTGGGATCAGCAGCAGGTCACTGATATTGTGTCTGTGAGCTGGGATAATCAGTGAGCCCTGCAGAATTATTATATACTGTATACCACAACACAGGTATCAATCTACAACAGACATGCTTATTTTTTTTTAATGAACATTATTTCATGCGAATGGTAAACATATATATTTGAAAGCATAGGTAAAACAAAACTGGCGTCTACCAGATACCCTTTCAACTTATCAGCCCCTATAGAATACGATGAGATATGGGCTGATGTACACTTGACAATTTATTTTTCAAGTATATACAAAAGTGTATGGCAACTTTATAAATACAAGATGAATCCCTGATACAAATAATTAGATTACAGAATTGAAGCTTGCATAACATCATATCAGGGATAAACGCGTGCATGACATCATAGCAGAGATAAAAGCGTGCATGACATCATACCAGAGATACAAGTGTGCATGATGTCATGTCAGGGATAAAAGTGTGTATGACATCATACCAGGGGATGAAAATCATTAATAAATTCATTGCTGATCCTGAATGATCGATCAGCAAGGAATAATTCTTTACCGAATTTAAAAGAAAAACATATTATTGCTATTATTGTTTATTTTTAAGGTGCCACAGTAATATTCAGCACAGTACAATAGGATATGACATACAAATACACAATTTGCATAATGCAACATAAAACACATTCAATTACATGTTATTAGCTATTACACAGATATATATTAATTAGATTGTAAGCTCTTCGGAGCAGGGACTCCTTTTCCTAAATGTCACTTTTATGTCTGAAGCGCTTCTTCCCATTGTGTGTTATTTGTATTATTTGTTATTTATATGATTGCCAGGTGTATTACTGCTGTGAAGCGCTATGTACATTAATGGCGCTATATAAATAAAAATATACATACAATAATGGCAGACCCTATCAGTTCTAGAGGCTTCTGGATAAATGGAAACATCCGGGGCTGTCCAGTTAGCTCACTGGACATATACTGTATGTCCTGAGGGCATTTCCCCTAATTCCGGTTATGCTAAAAATGGAAAACAGGCAGTAGATGAAGTAAGCAGAGAAGGTGAACTGGAGTGGCATTAAAGGTTCCCTGTGCCTCACCTTAAGTGCTGTCTGTATAGGAGGTAAACATGGCGGGGGCGTGTCGCACATATTTAATGAACCTGTCTCCCCTACAATCTATTATATATGCTGCTGCCAGAATCACTTTACTCTCTCCTAAATCTGTCTCAGCATCTCTCCTGCTGTAATCCCTATCTTGGTTTCCTATTAAATCCTGTATCCTTTACAAAATTCTTCTCCTCACTTTTAAAGCTTTACACTCTTCTGCACCTCCTTAGGCCAGTTATATAGTGGGCGCGCGTGCCTGTGCGAACGCTCGTGCAAGTGGCGCACACGTTTTGTGTGTACGGTCCATGCTGCTGTGAGCAACAGGCTTGGAAGGGACTGTGTGTGTGTGTGTCACTGTGTGTGTGTCACTGTGCGTCACTGTGTTTGTGTGTCACTGGGGAAGCTGTGTGTGTGTGTGTGTGTGTGTGTGTGTGTGTGTATATATATATATATGTGTGTGTGTATATATATATATATGTGTGTGTGTGTGTGTGTGTGTGTATGTGTGTGTGTGTGTGTGTGTGTGTGTGTGTGTGTGTGTGTGTGTGTGTGTGTATATATATATATATATATATGTGTGTGTGTATATATATATATATATAGATGTGTGTGTGTGTGTGTGTGTGTGTGTGTATTAAAAATGAAAAAAAAAAGACATCCTGTGAGAATAAATTATTTATTAATATTGTGCACACATACACACACAC
>NC_134487.1:293047268-293124768 GCF_040206685.1 Ascaphus truei
AATAGGTTTTTGTTTCTGTTTTTCTTCCTTTCTTTTTTTTTTTTTTAAATCCTCCTGTTAAGAATCGTATATTTGTCCATGAACAATACACTGCTGATCCACTTCAAGGAAACCAGAAAGGTAAACGCACAAAAACAATCCTACAGAACGAGCGCACGGGGAGTTGTTTCCTCTGTGTTTTGAAATACTCTTGCATATTTCCTGCGGTTGCAAATGGCTTGCAGCTTTTACAAAAGGCAGCGTTTCCTATATGACAGGCTTGTGTTAAGTACGCGACTGCCCGTTTAACGGACCGTGCCCGGCTAAGTGTTCCAGACCAGAATGTGCGCGTATTCTGGAGGTGATCCGCTGCACGAGACCAGCATCGATATAATCGCGTGGCCCAGCAACTAGACTGATGGGAGGGTGTGAGTATTGTACTATTTCTTTTTATTACTGTAGAAGGGACTGTAAAATATTCTCTCATTTTGTACCTTGTTTATTATGTTCTAGTATTTATGGCTTTTCTGTGGTTAGGGCCTTAATGGGTAAAAAGTGTCCATTGAATGTGCTTCCTGTTTTGCCTCCGCCGTTGCTTCTTATTTGTGTATGGTCTCCGTGTGCCTATGAAGTAAATCAGATGACATATTCTGATACGGGTGTCCGTCCTGTGCTGCTGCGATCTGCTTAATAAGGAGCAAGAAAAACAAACTTGATTTTGTCATTTGTAGGAAACCGTGGTTAAAAATACTTGTTGAAACAAATAAGACTATTGAGACCAGAATAGATGAGAGGCGGGGCAACTCCGGTCCTCAAGGGCCACCAACAGGTCAGGTTTTCGGGATATCCCTGCTTCAGCACAGGTGGCCCAAGCAGTCCCTGCTTCAGCACAGCCCACCTGGGCTGAAGCAGGGATATCCTGAAAACCTGACCTGTTGGTGGCCCTTGAGGACTGGAGTTGGCCACCCCTGGAATAGATCATTGCCCATACTGTGGATGAGCCAGAAGGTGCCTTGTGGAATAACCCCACTTAGTATATATTGGCCTATATGTCACAAAACAAGCTCATCAGGAGTAGTCCTTTGTTGGACCTGCTTGTCTCCGAAGTACCTGGACACCAGGGATAGAACAAGATGGCTACTGGGGTACCTCCTAACAGCTAGATATTGAATACAGAGGCTATTTCAATAAGCTGTAAGAGTTTCACAGTGACCAAAAATATTTTAAAAGTTAGGTGATTACAAAGACGTTGACCTCAGAGTGGTTTCCTTGATCAATATACTGTATGTAAAATGGTTACATGATAAATATTTGAAAAAAAAAATCCCATGTAGACAGAATTGCAGCTTTATAAATGAATATGTAATGACCCAAAGTAGCAGTGTGTGTGTGTGTGTGTGTGTGTGTGTGTGTGTGTGTGTGTGTGTGTGTGTGTGTGTGTGTGTGCGTGTGTGTGTGTGTGTGTCTGAGATGCAGGGTATATGTGTAATGTTGTGTGTGTGTGATACAGGAGGAGGATGGTGTGTGTGTCTGTGGCTGTGACTGCGAGATGCTTGGTTTGTGTGATGCAGGAGGAGGATTGTGTGTGTGGCTGTGAGATGCTTGGTGTGTGTGATGCAGGAGGAGGATTGTGTGTGTGTGTGGCTGTGAGATGCTTGGTGTGTGTGATGCAGGAGGAGGATTGTGTGTGTGTGTGGCTGTGAGATGCTTGGTGTGTGTGATGCAGGAGGAGGATTGTGTGTGTGTGTGGCTGTGAGATGCTTGGTGTGTGTGATGCAGGAGGAGGATTGTGTGTGTGGCTGTGAGATGCTTGGTGTGTGTGATGCAGGAGGAGGATTGTGTGTGTGTGTGTGATACAGGAGGAGGATGGTGTGTGTGTGTGTGTGTGTGTGTGTGTGTGTGTGTGTGTGTGTGTGTGTGTGTGTGTGTGTGTGTGTGTGTGTGTGTGATACAGGAGGAGGATGGTGTGTGGGTGTGTGTGATACAGGAGGAGGATGGTGTGTGGGTGTGTGTGATACAGGAGGAGGATGGTGTGTGGGTGTGTGTGATACAGGAGGAGGATGGTGTGTGTGTGTGTGTGATGCAGGAGGAGGATGGTGTGTGTGTGTGTGTGATGCAGGAGGAGGATGGTGTGTGTGTGTGATGGAGGATGGTGTGTGTGTGTGTGTGTGTGATGCAGGAGGAGGATGGTGTGTGTGTGTGTGTGTGTGTGTGTGTGTGTGATGCAGGAGGAGGATGGTGTGTGTGTGTGTGTGTGTGTGTGTGTGTGTGTGTGTGTGTGTGTGTGTGTGTGTGTGTGTGTGTGTGTGTGTGTGTGTGTGTGTGTGTGTGTGGCTGTGAGATGCTTGGTGTGTGTGATGCTGGGTAGTGCAGGGGGCGTAATCAAGTTCTGATTGGGGGTGCAGTTTTGACCATCGACGTCATGGTGATGCTGCGTAGTGTGGACGCGCGTTGTCATGGCACCGCTTCGCCAATAAGAACGGCTGCTCTTCTTCAGAGGCTCTGTACTCCCCCGGCCATCAGTTTCATTACTGTGGGGAAGAGCGCTGGGCCTCTGTTGTCGCGATACCCATTCTTGGGGGGGGGGGGGTGCTGAATGCCACCAGCTCTGGGAGGGGGATGTGGAGGGGCTCTGGGAGTGGAGGGGGTGGGGGGGCTCTGGGAGTGGGGGGGGGGTGGTGTGCTACGGTCACTGCCTGCGCTTAAGGCCTTTATTTTCTAGCCCTATTGTTACGCGGAGCGGCTTTATGTGACCGGCTGAGATGCCCTGGGAAGCAGTGTCGGGGAAATGTCACTCTTATAGCTGGCCGCACACCCGCTGCTTTAAGCCATGCTGGGTGTTTGCAAATAGCTTGTTTTGACCCGCCCACTGTCATGGCCCCACCCCCACCACATTTTGGACACGCCCCCTGCACCGGAAAAAGTTATCTGCAGACCGCAAAACGTGGTGCGGTGACATGCACGCGCCGCCGGCAAGCAAGGCGGCCGTGCGGGTGCGTGCAGCGGGGCCTCAGCCTAACTCCACCGCACCTCTGGAATGCTCTTCGCCTCAATACCCGACTAGCACCCTCTCTATCCACCTTTAAGACCCATCTTAAAACACACCTGCTTAACGAAGCGTATGAGCAGCACCGTGGCTACTATACAACTTATGCATAAACCGTGGCCCCTTGCAGACGCACTTACCAGAACACCCTCCTACTGTCTCTATGTTCTTCCTACCAATTAGATTGTAAGCCCTTCGGAGCAGGGACTCCTTTTCCTAAATGTTACTTTTATCTCTTAACCACTTATTCCCATGGTCTGTTATTTGTATTTGTTGTTTATAAGATTGTCGCATGTATTACTGCTGTAAAGTGCTATGTAAATGTATGGTGTTATATAAATAAAGAACATACATACTGTACATACATTTGCAGGTCTCGGATAGCTCTACAACCCTGTCTTTCCCCATTATCGCTTGGCAAACAGTGCTTCCACTGCAGCCAGGGATTCTGGGTAATGACATGCAAATGAGCACTCACGGTGAGTTCCTCTTTACTCATCTATTTTAACATGGACCCCCTATAAATCATGTATGGAATTATGTGGCTGTGAGAAGTGATGTTACACTGGAGTGCAGTATCTCCCGTCTTCACTGTGTGTTATTGCGTGTCTGTGTCGGCTAATTCTGTTTTGGGCAGGTTTCACCAATGTAGCATCCTTGGTCACATTTGCAGCACTGAATCATATACACCACATTCCTGGATGTGCAGCAGAATGATCCTTTAACATTGAATGTTCGATGTTTGGGACTGGCTGTGGGATCTTGGCATATGTTTGCAGTGTGTAATGTTACTCGGTTTTGTGCCATTCTCGGCGTCCTTGAGTTGGTGATAACGTTTTCTGTTTTAAAGGCAGCAATACATTCCAAATCCTGTGTCTTTATAAATATATTGTGTAGTGTTAGAAAATACTTACTGTATTTGTTTTATTCACACCCACACACTGAGTCCTTTTTGTAATGAGTTTTAATGTATTAAGCTTCCTTCTTGGCTAGAAACTGTTCACAAAGCAACAGCACTTCCTCTTTTGAAATAGGCGGCCATAGTGTGAACCCAGGAAAGCCGGATCTTTGCCGATCGATCACTGGAAAACGGATCGATCGGCAGCTTGGGTAATTACATTTCCTTAAAACTAAATAACTTTATTAAAACAAAGCAATATGTGCCACTTTAGAATTACAGTGAGTTGAAGATTTCATATTGATATTTTCACTGCTTAAAGCTGCAGTTCAGTCAATATGCTGCATGTGTGTTTTTTTTTAATAAATCAGTTCTGTAGTAAGAAAAAATACTTTTAGCATTTTCTGTTTTTACAAAAACAACTTTGAAAGACCAATTTTCTTGTATTCTATTTTAACAAGCATTTGCTAAGGCACTGCCCCTTCATGTCCTGTCACAAGCTCTGGCACACCCCTTTGTCAGCCCTGCCCTCCCTCTAGCACATGTCAGTGCAGGAGTGCTCATGAATATTCATGAGCTTCCACTGACAGACAAGCAGATTATAAACAAATCCCAGCTTTTAATATGTCACCAAATTTCGACCTATCAATACATGGAGAACGAATTGACCTGCAGCTATACAGTTCATTAGGTAATTAGAGATTGCAAACATGAAACTATTGAAGTAAAAAAATAAATGTAAAAAAAAAAAAAAAAAAACTGAACTGCAGCTTTAAAAGTCTAAATTACCCCCAATTTATGCCCAGGGAATGGCGTAGCTAAGGCATGCAGAGGCCAGAATAGGACTGATATGGCTGCCACAGCATTCTGCCAGTTACAATCTGCATTGCGTTTAACAATGCCGTCCAAAATGTTGTATTTTAGGCGCAGTCCCATATGGCTGACTGGTAAAATACATTTTGTATGCACTGACCTTGGCCCCCTGCAGACGCACTTACCAGAACGCCCTCCTACTGTCTCTGTAACTTCTCCCCACTTACCACTTAGATTGTAAGCTCTTCGGGGCAGGAACTCCTTTTCCTATTGTGTTATGTCCGCAGCGCTTATTCCCATTGTGTTATATTATTATGTGATGTGTATCGTAATGTGCTATGCACCTGGATGGCACTGTATAAATAAAGATATACTATACATACCGTATTTCCTCGATTGTAAGACGCCATCGATTGTAAGACGCACCATCGATTTGGCCTTCCATGTTTCTGGAGAGGTCCCATGTCAGCGGAGGATGAAGCGGGCAGCCGCGGCAGGAGAGGTCCCAAAGTTTGCAGATGGTTGAAGATGGACAGCGGACGGGAGTGTGGTGGCAGGACAGGTCCCAAGTCTGCAGGTGAATGAAGATAAGAAGACAGCGGGTGTGCGGCAGTAGCAGGAGATAATAGCAGGAGAGCTGAGCAGGAGCAGAGCGGCATAGGGGAACGGCTTGGGAGGTGCCCACTGTAACCGGAAGTCAGACACCGGTAAACTTCCTGTGTTACAGTTTGCACCTCTTAAGCCGTTCCGCTCCTGCTTAACCATCCTGCTATTATGATCTCCTGCCGCCACCGCCCACCCGCTGTCTTCTTATCTTCATTCACCTGCAGACTTGGGACCTGTCCTGCCACCGCCGCCGCACTCCATATGCAGACGTGGGAACTCTGCTACCGCCTTCTTCGTCCTCCGCTGACATGGGGAGGGGGTTAGTACTGTAGATACTTTTTAATTTTTTTAATAAATCGATTCTAAGACGCACCCTGATTTCCGACATGTGAAAATCGGAAAAAAGGTGCGTCTTAAAATCGAGGAAATAGGGTATGTATAACATGGTGCCCCTACCCCCACATTCTCTCCAACATCTATTTGCTAAACTAGGGAAAATCCTTTTGAATCTGGCTGGGGTATAGTACCACCTGAACAGCAGTTTCTAAGAGCTCTGAAGTCTTTTTATTGCTTTCAAAAATGAGTGTGTGACCTTCCTGATATATTCCATTAATCGGATTCTATTTAGAAGTTTAGCTCCTTACATACTGTAGTTACATAGTTACATACTGTAGTTACATAGTAGATGAGGTTGGAAAAAGACATACATCCATCAAGTCCAACCCATGGCCGCCGGGACACAACTCTGCTTCTCGTGTTTGCCTTCTCCAATTAAAATCTTGTGCATGGCGGATAGATTTTGCCCTGTGAGCAGTCTTAAAATTAGGGGCTTTTTTTTATGAATAAAGACTAGTGGTTGTCCTGCCGCTGTTCCCCTCTACCTCAGTGAAATCTCTCCTTGAAGTGTGTAAAAGGTAGTCTTATATCATGAAAGATTGAGGCTGCGGCCCCGGTGCCTGCGCTGCACGCGCGCCTGCGAGGCTGGCGGCGCGTACAGCCGAATTCCCCGGTCGGCAGAGAGTTGCAGGGGGAAAGACAAGAGTGGGGGGGGGGGGGGGGGCGTGATGGGGTCGCGGCCGTGCCGTCACCTGGCAGGTTCGCCCTCATTGGCTAAACCGCGGGGGGCGTGGCCTAGCGCTCCGTCGTGACTCCTGATCTCCATTTTCTTGAGAGCAGGAGAAACTGTTGGTGCGGCGCCCCTTCCCCCCCCCCTTGCAGTGGGCCCGGCCCCATTGTGGGGCAGCTCTTGTCCCTGCAGCGTCCACCACAGCGGGCGCTGCTGTAGCCCGCGGCGGACCTGGCCTGAGTCTGCAAATCTTTAAAATGTTCACTCTAGTCTAGAGCATTTCCCAACTGGCCCGTGCGTGATCACGGGAGGAAACTCTTTGCTCCCACAAATAGGCATCAATGGTGAGGGACTCGTGGTCAGTTCATATGGTAAGGCCACTCTCTCCCAAGCTTGCAAGGTGCCATGCCATGGAGGATGCCCTATCAGTTCTTTTGGACAGTGTATTTTTGTCTAACCAACATGTTGCATCGTATTCTGAAAATAACTCCCCCATCCAACTGGGCCCAAATGAAGACCCCAATTTAAAATATATCTTTTACGGCTGGATTCCCAGCTATAAAACATTCCCATTGCAAATGATGTGTGATTCTCTTAAAAAAAAATGACTACTCAACCTAAGTAGAACACTATTTTGTAGAGGCTCGGTGCACTAGAGGAACAACGAATATGGAGGGAGGATGAGGCCTTGTCCGGAAGCCATCACCTGGATGAGGAAAGGACAGGAAAAGCCCCAATTACACGCACTCGTACACCTCAGTAGGAATAATACAGAAGGTCTGAGTGAGGAATAAGACCTGCTGGGTTGTATCAACGAATGTGAGGATGGCACAGGTAAGGGATATTTATATCGGAGTAGCCCCGGTGTGCTAGAGGATGAGCAATTAACCCCCTACTTTTTTGTGGTCCCTACTCCTTCTGTCTTGCTTGTCGTCGTCGTTGTGAGCAATTATGTCCCCACTTTTTTTTTTTTCTGTGCTCTATTAAAATTTGAGAGCTGTAACTATTGCACTGTCACGTGAAACGTATTTTCCTCTCTTGGTCTTAGTGACCTTTTACATTTCTCCAACTAAGAAATCCATAATCCATAATCCATTCCCAGTCACTGCGATTTCAGAAGCGCGATGCAGGTGCTAAATCTATTGGTGTCTTTAATAATCCTCTCTAGGATTATTGATTGTTGTTGTACTTGATATATTTTCTTTACTTTTTTTTAATTGTAATATGGTCGTGTGCAACCCCTCGTATGTTTATAAAATCCATTGTGGAGGGCAGTCTATGGTCAAAAAGCTTTTAAACAACTTAAAGCTGCAGACCAAGCAATATCATACGTGTGTTTAAAAAAAATCAGTTCTGTACTATGAGAAAATATTTGTAGCATTTAAAATAAAAACCTCTGAATTACATTTTTTATGTATTATACTGTAACAAGCATTTTTTGTTTCTATAGCAACCATTTACAATGTCACATCCCCTTCTTCTTCTGAAACAGACTCTGGCACACCCCTTTTTGAGCCCTGCCCTCTCTCTAGCAGTGCACCTATTGTATCTAGTGACTGCCTGGTCACATGATCTTCCCCACAGAACTTTGCATCTTTGGTCCTCTTCTGTTGCACTGACAGCCATTTAATGAGCCATATATAGAAGCACATGCACACCGCTGGTAGGTGCTGGAGGGGGGTACTTATCTGCTGGTGCGCTGCGTCCAGGGAGGTCCAGACATCCCAGAAGTACTTGAGCAAAGGAATGGAAGCAGGCACACGGTCTTGCTAAAGGTGCAGTTTATTGTGCCACCAAAGGTCCAACGTTTCGGCAATAGATTGCCTTTATCAAGGAGAGGGCTGCCCTCTCCTTGATAAAGGCAATCTATTGCTGAAACGTTGGACCTTTGGTGGCACAATAAACTGCACCTTTAGCAAGACCGTGTGCCTGTTTCCATTCCTTTGCTCAAGCCATTTAATGAGCCCCTGAGCCGAATCTTTGTGTTTTATGGCTCTATTTTCAAATCAAATAGCTCTTTGACTTGTACACACGGCAAGAGTGGGTACTGGTGTCTTCTGTAAAAAGTCAGAGCATCTGGAGCTCTGGTTTGGGTATTAATTCTTATAAAATTATGTAAGTTTTTGCAGGCATTTTATTAAAGAGGCAATCAAGCAGCTTAAAATATATATATATACTGCATGTGATTACCTTTTTGAAAACTAATTACCTAAACTGCTGATCGATTCGTCCTCCTATGATCGATCAGCAAAATCCTGCTTATCAGGGTTCACTAAATGGCCGCCTTTCAGTTTCAAATCAATCCTTCAGTCAGTGTAACTCGGCAGCTACAATGTATTCTTATATTACTAAGGTAACATTATCTAATGTTACAGTTTGCAGCTTGAACTGCTGGGAATATTGGCAACAAATGATAAAACAGGAAAGTGTTAGGCCCGGGCCATAGAGGTGTGGGGAGAGCGGAGGCGCGCTAACGCTGAGGCTCGCCTGCTTCAGTCAGCGCGATTGCACGGACTTGCAGGCGAGCCAGCATGCGCGAAGGGAGCCGGGGGGAGGTGGTTGGAGGCGGGGCAGTGATGTCGCTGGGCCAATCGCCCGCGACGCACTGACGTCAATGTCACGGCGCCGTGACGTTGACGCTGCTGTGCTGTGATTGGAGGTTTTCAGCCAACAGCGCGCTGAAAAACAGCTTGGCGCTCGGCTGAAACCTCCATCTCGTCAGCACGCCTGCGGACACTCGCGTGAGCCCCCTCTCAAGGCATCCTCATTGAGGATGCAGGGGCTCAGCGCGGAGCATCCGCACGCCTCAGCACGGCCTGTCCGTCTATGGACTCGGCCTTACAAAGATCTTGCACTGCTAGGGAGCTGGGCTAAAGCCTGCTGTAGAAATCAAAAGATGCTCAGTGTATTAAAACTCATAAAAAAATGGCATTAAGAGTTGAATTTTAAAATAAAATAAAAGAATGCAGTAAGTATTATCTAATACTACAGAACTGATTTTAATTAATAAAAAAAAACACATGTGGGACATTGGTTGGATTGCTCCTTTATAGGAACCAAGATGGGAGTCATTCATAGATGCTCTAATCCAGCGGTGCGCAAACTGGGGGGGGCGCAAGATTGTTCAGGGGGGGCGCGGCGGTTGCAGAGCCCCTGCGCTCTTCCCCAAGGCATTTAAATCAATGCCTGGGAAATCGCGTGAGGCCTCTTCAACTTCACTTACCTTCGGCGATGCATCGCCATGGCAACACAGCTTCAAATGACGCATCAGGGTCATGTGACGTCACGTTTGCATGGTGACGTTACGTTGGCATGGTGACGTCACGTGACCCCGCTGCGTCATTTGACGCCGGAGAGGAGGTAAGGGATGGGGGGGGGGCGCACATTGGAAAGATTGCGCAGCGCTGGTCTAATCTGTATAGAGCTTTCAAAACCTGACCAGCATCGTGCCCCAGGAACTCATCACCTGTGGGGTGTTTGCTGTACTTTTTTATGGCCTCCGGTACAGTACTTGGACCTTTGTGTCAGTGGGGGGGAGGGAATTAAAGGGCCTGACTGCATATGAAAGCTGCTTTTGTGATTGACACTTGAGCAGAAACGACAGAGTGCTCCTTAGAAATAAACCTTCCCCCTCTGGCTTCAATCCGCTGCTATCAGCCGGCCCATTATAGAAATGCAAAGGTTATATTATGGTTCTTAAAAAACCAGCACGTTTCCGTATTTTAAGCAGAGAACCATTGCAGTATCCTCTTTTTCATTCCGGTTTGTACTAATCTAACTTTGGGTCAGAAAAAAAAACAAAAAACGCTTTCAGTCTGTTTTGGGTCTGTACACATTAACGGCTGAACAGATCCAGAGATCCATCATTCTGTCACACAAAGGGGGAGATTCACCGTGCTCGGACGCGGGGTCTCCCACGGCAACTGCCATTCAAGTCCATGGCAGTAAACTGGATCGAGCTCGTAACATCCCTTATCCAAGCTTCGGAGGTTTTTTTTTTTTTACTTGTGTAACACCCCTACTACCCCCCACCCCCCCGGCAGCAGGGGGTAGGGTGTACATGTGTGAACAGGGTTCTGCTCCGCTCCCGATGGGATTAGAGTGTCAGCTCCTTGGTCAGTTACCTGTGATCTCAGGGTTCTCTCTGGTGGGTTCAGGCCTTGGCTGTAATGGAGGGTAGTTGGTGGTTGGAAGAACAGGACAAGATAAGACATAGGGCGCCAGGATCTTTTGCAACTCGCAGGTATTTTATTGTCAGGCACAACAGTTCCAGGCTTGCACAGGATCATTTGTTTTCATATAGAGCACAATACTTCATTAGACAGGTTGCCTGTATAATGCTCTCTTTAGGGCAAGTTCCCTCTATGCCCCTTCCCATTCAGGATCAGGATCAGTACTTCTGGGTCAGTATATGCCTCTAGTCCACCACACATCTTTTGGCTTCCTATCTCCTAGCACACTGACTCACTATCTACTAGCTCAATTATTCACTCCTAACTCCTCAAGGGTCTCTCCCTTAACTGCCTGAGCTAATAAATAATAATACTATCCCTTTTTAAGGGATAATGAGAACTGTTCCTTTTTAACTGTGTCTCTCCACAGTTATAACTCTCATCTCCTTTTACTGTCCTAATCTTAACTATCTCAAACAGCTAAAGGGGCAGAACTCCTAACGTAGGGCCTGTACCTGAAAAGGGGCAGAACTCCTAACGTAGGGCCTGTACCTGAAGCAACCACAAACTGGGGCAATGGTAACAGTTATCTGGGGGCTATGGGGTTAACTGGCCTAGTGCAAGGGGCTACTGCTCCCCTGCACCCTCACTCACCCAGCTCCCTGCTCCAACTGCCACTGTTCAAAAACTGTCTTAACTGTCTTAACTGTCGTCTCTCACAGCTTCACTGGTTGCCTAGCAACATTTAACTGCAGCCTCTCTTAACTGTCCCTATTCAAAACTGCCAGCGCAGGCTCCCTTGCACTGAAAAGGCCTTTATTGCAAATGCAGCCGCCCTATTGACTAAGCCGCAGCATGTGACATTCCCGAGGCTCATGGGACTTGTAGTCCCTGTCTTGAGCCTTTCCCTATTAGCCGCCCTCGTGGGATCCTACTGCGCTTGCGCGAGTTCTGCGCAATCAACTACAAAATGGCAGCACCCTGCAAAGGGAGCCGCCGAAGCCTCCGGCGACCGCTCGCCCTATCTATGGGCCGCAATTGTCGCGCCCCTGATTGCTTCCCCCCCCCCGGCAGCACCTCACCTCTTGTGGAGGTGCGAAGCTCCCTAATGGCCGCCGCTCATGCTATCTGTTCTGCGCATGCGCGGCCAATCGTAACATGGCCAACGCGAGTCGTCCCGCGCATCTGCGCATGCGCGAACCCAAGCATAACAAACATGGCAGCGCCCTGCAGAGGGCGCTGCCGGAAAGCCCGTCACCACCCGCAACAGCCCCCCACAGCAGCAAAGGTAAGGGGGGAAAACTGAGGACCGGGGAGCCAGAGGGGACCTGGCTACACTTGTATAAAAAGCCCGTATTTCAGTTCCGAGGGCATCCTGCTATCCCAAAATGCTTAACTCCGGTTGTCCTTCATTGCAGGTTTAATTCCCCCACGCAATATATGCCAATAGAAAGCCGCCATGGATTATGTTGCTGCTTCCTATTGGCCGCGGGAGCTTTAAACCTCCATATTTTTTTCCCTGGAGGGGACCGTACTTGGGGTACCTTCAGAGGTACAAACACTCGTGTCTGAGCAACAAGGCACAGTCCATATCCCCCCCACCCGGAGCAATTTTCACTCTTGCAACAGCACGCATACTGACATATAACACACACAGACAAAATGGAATCTGCACACTGCTAACCATTTCCTCTCTCTAGACCCCCCCTCCAGTCCTTTTCAGTAATATCAACAGTATATTCATTTCAGCAATATTACTTCATCAATCTCATGGAGAAGGGTGTCCTTGGAGCTCAAATTAAGGCGGTTCAGCTCTGGAGACCTCCTGCTTCTTATACAATAAAAAATGGGGTGTGAAAAAATGTTGCCTAGACATAAATGCTCAATAAACCTGATGAGGTACCTGGCTGCTGGCGCTCCCGGCGGTAATATGTGAGGCGGCGGCATCGGTTACTCGGCGGGAGGCTACGGGAGTTTTGCGGGAGGCGGCGTGTCGTGAGGTGGAGGAAGGGGGGGTGTTTGAGGTGAGGCTGTGGCGCCGAGGAGCGGGCGCCGAGGTCGTGGGTAGCGGTGCAGAGGCTGGGGTTTGCTGTGGGTGTGGGGGGATGGGAATGTGGGGAGAGGTGAGGCGGCGGCAGCGGCACCAAGGAGCGGGCAGCGTTGGTAGCTGTGTCGGCGGCGGGTGAGTGTGACCAATGAGGCGTGCGGGGCGGGGCTGGTCCACGGACCAATCTGATTGGCCAGAGGGTGAGTGACAGACCAACTGACCAATCAGATTGGCCTTTGGGACAGTACATACAACGTTTTCAAAAATATATATATTATATACACATAAACAACTTTTGTAAGAGCGTTGGATAAGCCTTTTTGGATTTGTAAAAATGAACATAGGTATGCATTGCATAGCGTTGGATAAGCCATTCGTTGTAAAACGAGGACTGCCTGTATGGCTTTAGCAATGTTTCAATTTGTCTCCAAATTAGAGTTAATTTTCAATGCATATTTCAACGCTGGCCCTAATCTTTAAAGACGTGGCCACTTAGGAACAAAGTAATTTAGCGGTAGGGATAAGTCATTAATACCTTAAAAAATACACAATTGTTAAACCATGTACCCTCTCTTCTCTCTATTCTGTACCCTCTATTCTCTCTATTCTATACCCTCTATTCTCTCTTTTCTGTACCCTATCCCCATCCTTCCTTGATTTGATAAAGCGTTAATCCAATATGTTTTAAAAAATAACAAAAATAGACCATTGGGGGAACAAGGGGTTTTGAGTTTTGTTTCACCTGTCCCCAAATATAAGGTAAGCACAGTAATGCATGGCCGTTACAGGTCGGGAATACAGGTCACCCGAGCAAGCTAATGGTTTCTGGGCTTCCTTTCTTTAGCTCTGTGGTTTTAAACGTGTGGTCTGTGGAACCTTTGATACCTTTTGGGAGGTTACCCCAGGTTCAGAAAGAAAACGCCAAATTAACCTAATGTTTGGTATTGTTGTATATTCATTTGTCAGATGGGATTAAACAATAACAATTCATTGCTGCTAAAAATAAAAAAGTGTTTTTGGCTAATCCTACCAGAAATAATATTTTTATTTAGAAAACAGTATTTTAATCACTGGCACAGTCCTAGCTCCTTGTGTCACCCTCGTTATCCTTTTATATAAGAGGGTCTGGATCTATTTAAAGGAGCAGCCATGCAATTCTTTTTTTAAATAAATCAGTTCCGTTGTATTAGATCATACTTTTTTATTTTTTTACATTCAATATATATTGCTTTTTAAATTCGTTTTCATATACAGAGCATTCTTTGATTTCTACAGCAGCCTTTTTGCACACCTCCCCAGCAGTGCAAGATTTTTGCAACAATATCTGGTTTGTGATTATTTGTTGCCTATACTGTATTTCCAGCAGTTTGAGCTCCAAACTGCAACATTGTAGCTGCTCAGTTGCACTGACTGAAGGATTGATTTGAAACTGAAAGGCAGCCATTTAGTGAACCCTGGGAAGCAGGATCTTTACTGATCGATCACGGGATAACTAATCGATCGGCAGCTTAGATAATTCGTTTTCAATCGAGGTAATCAAAGGATATATATATACTGTACTGTATCTATATCCAGTGTTCGACAAACCTATACATTTGCTCGCCCCGGGCGAGTGGATTTTACCCCCGGGCGAGTAAATATTGGCCCAAGCAGCACACGTTTGGTACTAGGTGGCGAGTAGATTTTTTTGTGTGGCGAGTAGATTTTTTGCTGATTTGTCAACCACTGTCTAGATCTATATCTCAGAAATACTCTTAAAGGCAATCCAAGCAGCTTACATTTTTTTAATAAAATTTGTTTTAATATAAATATATATAATATATTAAAACAAAAAAGTTTATTAAAAAAAAATGTAAGCTGCTTGGATTGCCTTTAAGAGTTTTTATGTTGCAAACTATTGCCTTCCTTAAATAACAAACATAGCACCTGTCAGCCATCCCCGCAGACTGCCAGGGGCGCAAGTTCCTTCATTAAGAAATTTGCAAAGCACAAGTACAATAGAAGCAATTGTTGCCCAATAAGCAGAAGGGACATTCCACCAATGGTGTTCCTGAAGGCAGTCACCATGGGACTCGCCATCTGTTCCCTCCCCGCTGGAATGTCATTATCCTCGCACTGTAGAGAGCTGGGAAAAAGCTGGTGTGTGTGTGCTCTGAAATCCTGCAATGAAGTGTGCTAATGGCAGCTTGGAATTGGCCAGTCTGTGGGACTCCTAACGGATTGTGAGCAGAGCCTGGACATCTGTAGCCAAGGCGAGGAATACGTGCTGCTCCTGTAAGGTTGGTATGGGATTGCTATAATGTAGTGTGCATTTTATTTGTTACATTTTATGTATTCTGCATTACAAGGGAAAGTACACATGGTCATTATTATTAATAGGACTTATTCTGCAAGGGGGTTAGACATTGAAACATGATTACAATGCTAATTTAATGGTAATATTACTGTAATACTCACTGTGGATCTCCAATCTCAGCAAAATAATATATAATGTTGTATGTTGACATTTTGTGCAACAATATATTCTATCAGTTCGCCTTCATATCATTCCTTTCCTTGTTAAAGCTGCTTTTATCCCCATCGTTCAAGAGGGGCCTGCAACGCGTCACTTTGCAATGCATTGTTAGCGCTGAAAGGCTCGTTACGTGGCTGAATTTGCCGTCCAATGTTATTCTATGTGAGTACACTTTGTGCACACGCCAGCCTATACTGTATCTGCAGGTGACATATTGTGCTTAATGCTGCATTTTCCCATCGCTGCAGAAGTTTCAGGCAGCTGTGCGTTTCAGTGTCCCAGTCCTCCTATCCCTGTATCTCCCCTAACACAAGGGATGGGAAGCAGCTCCTTTCTGCACTGAGGCCTTTAATTGTTTTGTTCCTGGTAATGGTGTAGGAGGCTGGCGAAGATTTTTGAGTCATGAATGCGTGTTTGACATTCCACTGTGCAATTTCTGTGAATAAAAAGACTGATTCCCTATGAGAGGGCTTTGTTTTGTTTGACAGATAAGGGTGACAGCGATGTGATGCATTCTTGCAATCTATTTTCAACATTCATACTGATATTCCCCCCCCCCCCCCCAGTTTTGTATCATTTGGCCTTGTTGTTATTTGGGGGGTTAGCTCAGGTACATTATATTTTTGGATGGGGGGGGTTGGGGGGAGGGATGCCAGTCATTTCAGTGATGGCTTCTTTGTGTCCTTCATGTCTCATATAGTTAATCAGACATTGGTCATTTTGAACTAGCATGTGTTTCCCACAAATGGTGCATTAACCTTTGTATGTATCTGTGTTTAAGTTACAATGTGTGACCGTGTGCCCATTTGCGTAGCTTGTGTTTGCCTGAATACATGCAGTTCCTGAACTTGTGCTGGGTGGACATTGCTGTTGCACAATGTCATGTGATTATTTTGGTACGGATGTGATACTGCGGTGCTCGGACTCGACTTTAGCCTTAAAATAAAGCTCATTCTTTTCTCAGAGCACTGTGTAAATGCTGGGGGGGGGGGGGGGGGTTGGGCTTGGAAGGGGAGGGGGGCTGGAATTTTTATTTTTTTTATTTGTTGTCCCATGGATGGAGAAAATAAAAATTGGCCGTATAATACCTTTTTACTGGACTAATACAACTTTTACAGTGCACACTCTTTTGAGCCTTGCAGGGCAGCACACACATTGTAATACACTTTGTTTACACTTTAACATATGAATGAAAGCTTTGTTGGTTATTCACAAAGCATAATCTATCTGAGGGTAGGGCAGGGAGTATTTGAATTATACTAAAGTATTTTGAACATACTGTACATCGGACAGGTTTTCTAATTGGAACCACCCTGACATCTTACTCATCGCATAAAACTGATTTATTTAAAGCAGCAAAACGTTAAATCTTTTATGGATTATTTTTTTAAATAAATCGGTTAGTATTGACTTTATTATTATTTTTTATTTAACTCTTAGCGCTGTTTTAAAGGAGCAATCCAAGCAATATCCTACATGGGTGTTTTTTTTTTTTTTTTTTTAAATTAATCAGTTCAGTAGTATTAGATTATTTTTATTTTTGTATTATTCAACTTTTAATGTCATTTTTTTGAATGAGTTTTAATATACTGAGCATCCTTTGATGTCTATAACAGGTTTTAGCCCATCTCCTCAGCAGTCAAGATCTTTGGCAACAAATTATCACAAATGAGAAAGTGTTGCAATGTTCCCTTCAGTTTGAGCTGTAAACTATAACAATAAATATTGTTACCTTAGTATTAGGATATATTGTAGCTGCTGTTACACTGACTGAAGGATTGATTGAAACTGAAAGGCGGCCATTATGTTAGGCACACAATCAGAATTTGTACAGATTTATAACAGGTGCACCAAACGATTGCCACCTTAAGTAAGACTGTAGGATGATACATTGTTACATGCTTCACATATACAAATAAGAAGGGAAAAAGGGGGGGGGGTATTATTGTTGCTTTAACCAGATGGTTCTCTTTGTTGGATAATTGTTTATGAATGTTTAGTTATAGTCACTAGCTTTGTGACGCTCCATCTGTTCCTGCCGACTACCATTGATTGGAAAAATGTGTCCATTTATTCTCGACGTAAATGAGATGGGCCTGTTCCATTTTTACCAGTCCGTGACGATGCACCGCTTTGCTGCTACGGGGCAGTGCCGTACAGAGCCACAGCAGTCATTCTGTGAATTCTGTGATTGGTTAACAGCAACCAATCACTTTATAAAGATCATGGGAAGACATTCAGAGTATCAGTGACATTACAAATGGTAGCCTCTTACGGTCTATACTGGTGCATTGATTTTAGAGGCTACATTGGGGCAGGAAGGTTAGGCAGCTGGAGGAGGGTTGTCCCCCTCCTGTTAATATGGCTGAAATAGATGTCAAGCAGAAGATGAAATGACTCAACCAGCACCAATACAAACGTGTCTTTGTGGGAATGCACGGAAATAGCCACACTGCTTTAGGACAGGTGAAGTTTTCTGACTGTTTCATTACCAACGTACGCCAATCCAGGAATTCTGGTGGCGGATATAAAACCTTGTAATACAAAGCTTACATGTTCTAGAACAGGGGGGGGGGGCTTAACTCCAGTCCTCAAGCGCCCCTCCCCCCAGGTGGATTGAGCCACCTGTACTGAAGCTGGGATATCCTGAAAACCTGACCTGATGGGGGGGATGTCTTGAGTACAGAATTTGAGCCCCTCTGTTCTAGAGGACTCTTTAATAAATAATTTCACTCCGTTTTCTTTTGGCACTTTATTATTCTGATCCGTGCCAATGTAATCCTGAAAGCCGCCATATCTGAGGTCTATATTACCCAATAATTGTGCAGACTGATGATACGAGAGGAATATTTGGTACAGACCAATTGTTATCGCCGCATGCTAAAAGTGCTAGGGGCCATGATGGGAAAACGTCTCGGATCTGCTCTGACTCGTACTGCAACATTGGAATCATTCCAGCATTTTTTCGCCCTAAGGCCGCGGCAATGGTGCGAGTGACGGTGCAAGCAGCGCGAACAAAATGCAGTAGATTTATAGGGCTGGCCAGAGTGTGCACGCGAGGAAGCGCGATGGCGCGGCAGATTTTTTAAAAGAGAAAATATTTCGTTTTTTTCGTGCAACGGCCGCGTCACGTGAGCGCTTCAGCCAATGAGGGCGAACCAGCCTCGTGACGTCACGCCTCCACCACAACTCTATGTCGCGAGCAATCTGAGTCCACAGATCGCTCAGGAGACAGGTGCACGCCATGTGGTCCGTCGCGCACGCCTGCGCTATGGAACAAGCCTAAGATATCACACACTGAAAGCCACATACAGATGGCATGTTTCATGTGTAGTGTGCTGTTTGAACCCACTCTTGTAGAGCAGAGAAACATGGTGTTAAAAAAAACTAATTTTTTTTGTCACATCTTGCAGAAAAATCACTTCCTTTTCCTGAACATTTGAGCAATTATAGGTCTGTTATAGTAGATTATTCCATTTTTAGAATCTAATAAATATTCTTTGGGATTGATGATGCCATGATGACCTCATCACACGCATAGTTACAAAATGGTGTTCAGCGAAGAAGATAAGCACGTTGTAAAGTGCTTGAGACTTCATGCCACTGGCCCTCTGGCCTCACAACAGCACGGATTTGAATTCTGTCGACTACAAGGCATCACGCAAGAACGAGTATACAGGGAGAAGATCCGTCAGGTTGATGAGCTGCGACAACACATCATTCCGGATGGTGCGCCGCTGGATCAGCGCGTTATCGATGATGCAATCGCACAGCGGCGTTCTCGTCTTCAGGCGTTTCAGCAGGAGGAGGCCGTTTTGAAAACACACTTTGAATCATACTTTGAACTCCAACTTTATATTAATCTTCGCATTTCCGATTTGGATTACAACAGTTAAACTCATTGACGAGCTGCGGAGGAGAAACTCCTATGTCTTGTTTAATGAACACGAACCTCCCGCAGCGTATCTGCTACTTATTGACCTAATACAGTGACATCAATTTAGTTAACATCAGTGGATTGTCTGCATGGTGTTTCGTATATAGTGTTCATCTACATAACAGACATACAATTGTGCACATTTCCGTGGGGCTTGAGCGAGAAATATATAAGATATGATGAAAAACTGATAAGTGTATTATTTTTTTGGGGGCATTTTAATTTTACAGGGATCTACAGATAAGTAATTAATTGCAGCATAATGTGTGCAACAGCATACAAACTGTTCTGGCTTGTCAGTATGTTTTGATGCACGTTCTTCATAAATGTATTTTCATCAATTATGGCACTGAGCGTATACACAATGCTTTACAGAATTTCCACACAGATTTAGAACAATATGGGAATGAGGACACCAGAAATAAAGCAAACGCAGGGAGAATGTAAACTGCTCAGGTAATGAATTTCTTCTTAAGTGGTCTGTTGGGAGATTGACACAGCCAGAAGTAGGAGGATGTGTTGTGTGCATTAGGTTTTCTTATTACATAACCAAGAGAATAAGTTGGTGTCTGTGTAATGGACGTTGAGGACATTATCATTTCCCAGTTATTGAAGAAGTATTTGGGCTGACTGCAGCTTTTAAATGAGGGGGAGAGTCCCAAAGGCAGACGACAAGTAAAAGTCAGACCGTTGAGGTGTCAAGTGGCCGCCTTAAGTAGAGTGTAAGGGGCTAATATGGGGTGTAGCAGTATATGAGAGCTGAAATACAAGAAGGGACAGTGTAGAGCAGGAATGGACAACTCCAGTTCTCAAGGGCCCCCAACAGGTCAAGTTTTCAGGATAGCCCTGCTTCAGCACAGGTGGCTCAGTCCCTGTGCTGAAGCAGGGATATCCTGTAAACTTGACCTGTTGGGGGCCCTTGAGGACTGGAGTTGCCCATCCCTGAAGTAGCTCCTCGAAAAAGGCGACGACTGGAGGTGGATCTTATACTGTACATAATACCATATACAGCTCAACCCCCTTATAACGCTGTGCTTGGGGTCCAAAGAATCACATCGCGCTATAAGCGGATCGCGTTAGAAATAATGTACAATTGTATGCATTGTACAATAAAGTATTTAAAATTCCAATAATCGTGTTGTAAAGTATTCATAAATACAAAAATTGAGAGCCACGCGTGCATCGCGTTATAAGCGGATTCGCGTTGTAACGGATCGCGCTATAACGGGGTTGAGCTGTACTTTCTATAAGAGAGCTGGGCATTTGGGATTTTTCAATTATAGGGCTTGACTGGTTGAGACTGGATGGAAAAAAAGAGGAGAGAGAACGGAGCATTACCAATCCGAAGGCAGAGAGATGCGTCTCCCATGTGAATAAAAAAATAGAAAATGACCAATGGCCCACACCACCATGTTTCACGCCGATGGCGCGTTATCAAAACCGCAGCGGACTGCACACAGAGTACCTTGAGGACATTGGATATTCACTGGGACTTTTCATCATTACGCGAGTCCTACGTTATAATATATAGATATATATATTGTCTGACGCAAGGTTTTGGCCCCCTTATTGTACATACCAATTGTTCTGGACACAAGTTTGTGTTTGAATCCGTCCTGCGTTGCTTTGTGGGATGTATCCAGTTAGGTGTGCGGGTGGGGGATACTTCCTGCTCACAATCTCATTCCAGTTACTTAAAAGGTACCATGCATTTTAATTGCTTGAAGCTATACTAGATTGAACAGTTTGCCATTTGTTCTGTGAGCATCGCACAGCTTTTCTGAATGCTTGACTGGTTGAGAACCCGCTGAATTTCATCTGTTTGTGGTGAGGTTTTTTCTGCCGAAAAATGCTGGCTATTTCACTTTTAGTCTGAAATTAGAATTTGCTGGACATGATTTTAGGAAGTACATTACTCAAAAGAAAATGATCCGCCGTTTGCTGAACGATTTACAGTATGCATAGTTAGATGTTATCCAACGGGATATCGTTTTAAGTTGCAGTTTTGCACAGTGTAAAAATGCATTTTATAGTAATCTACTCGGCCCATAAATGTCTGAGACAATCATTCATTCCACGCATTACGCAGTATCCCACTCGCTCTTGTTTATTAAGATCAATTACAGCACACACGTTTTAGTATATTTTATTAAAGGAATCTTTAAAGTGTGTGTTTGAGTGTTTGTGTGTGTGTGTGTGTGTGTGTGTGTGTGTGTGTGTGAGTGTGTGAGTGTGTGAGTGTGTGAGTGTGTGAGTGTGTGAGTGTGTGAGTGTGTGAGTGTGTGAGTGTGTGAGTGTGTGAGTGTGTGAGTGTGTGAGTGTGTGAGTGTGTGAGTGTGTGAGTGTGTGTTGCTGGTTTATTGCATTTTATGATTAATAAAAGACCTGTATCTCCTTCACAAATTGTATTTAAAACAATATGTTAAAGCAGAAGTTCCTCCTGACCCCCACCCCCTCCCCAGCCAAACCCCCCCCCCCCTCCCTAATTTCAGCTGCCGTTACTCCTTGGTTCAAGAGATACTGATGAAAGTAGCACCAGTACGTCCTGGTATGTAAGTCGCCTCACATTTTGTGGGCCAATAGAAATCCAAGACAGATGTCCTTACGGCTTTCTATTGGCCCACGTGACGCGGTGAGATTTGAAACTGCCATTTTGTTTCCCCCTGGTGGGGCCTGGAATGTGTTCACCAGTAAATATATTGTGGCCCAGAGGGTCCCCAGAGCAGAGGCGTGCCGTTATGAGCCTCCGGGACACCTTGGTTCCCACCGTTGTAAAAACAAACCAAAAAAAATGGAGATTAAAAAATAATTGTACTACTGCTGTAAAGTTTGGACAGATGCTTGGGAAAGCAGATAAACATTGATCCGCTAATGATTGTCTAGACCAGGAGCGGCCAACTCCTGTCCTCAAGGGCTGCCAACAAGTCAGGGTTTCAGGGATATCCGTGCTTCAGCACTGATTGAGACACCTGTGCTGAAGCAGGGATATTCTTTAAGGCGGACCTGTTGGTGGCCCTTGAGGACTGGAGTAGCCTGCCCCAGCCCAACTGTAATTCCTGATTTCCGCACGGAAGTCCCGCAAAAAAAGTTCTTTTAAGTTGCAAAGAGCATCATTGTGTGGAGACCCGAAGTATACATTTAAATAACCCCCGGAACGCAAATATATACGTGTACAACCGGAGTATATATTTCCTGTAACCTTTCTCATTTCATTCTTTCCCTGCGCAATCCTCCCATCATTCTCTGTTGTGCAGCAGAAGTTTTTCAGAGTGAGGTACTGCTTAATAAAAGCAACATTTTGGTGGTACATGTATACAGCAAATTAAAAATATATATATATCACTTGTGAGCACATTCACGTCTCGGACAGGTACTTAACCCTGCCTTTCCCCATTATCTCTTGGCAGACAGCGCTTCCAAGGCAGCCATGGATTCTGGGAAATTACATGCAAATGAGCACACGGCGTCACCTTTTTCTTCTTATCCACTTTAACATGGATCCCCTATAAGCTTATGCCTGCTGCATTACACGGCGTTTCAGCACAGCCGGGGTTAGAGAAGTGCACGGCCGGTACATTTGCAAAGCGATAACATAGAATATTATGTGGATGCGGAGTAGCTGGTGTCTGTGACCTATTGCATTTGAAGGTGAAGCTGTGACACACATGCTTTGTGTAGATCCTGCAAGACAGATTTCTAGCGCGAGCACCAGATTACTTTCCCCCGCTTTCTTTTTCCGTGCATTATTAATCAGCCTGCTGAGCAGTTCTGATAAAACAGCTCCCTGATATGAGTGAATAAAGGGAAGTTTATAAAATAAAAAAAAAACACCTTTGAAAGAATGATTCCTAATCAACTGCTGCACACTTGGTAGCCAGAGGTTTGGTCAAATATTAAGCTGTGCTTGTTTAAAGGTCACGTCTAGATCATTCAATTATTAATGAGGGTAATTATGGATTGCAGCAGACACGAATGGTAGATGGGCGCGTAGGTGAGCGATGGCATGTGCTCATTTCATCTGAACGTAATGTTCTTAACTAGTTTATTCAAACCCTGACAATACTGTGGGGTGCAGTAATGCATTTTCATGGGGTCCATTGAAGTGGGAAAAAAAAGTCTCATTTGCTAATGTCTTTGCTTCTGAAAGCAGATTTAATCCCCCAAAATGAGTTATTTAAAAGCGGCAGCTCCCTCTCCCCATTTATTCATGATTAGGATTTGGGGTTACTGTGCTGTTCTCCGCTCGGAGAACCCCCTGTTCTTGAGATTGAACCTTTTTTTTTTTTTTTTTTTTTTTTTTTTACTGTGCCAGTAAAATGGAAGTAGAAATCCAAGATGTAATCCGACAGCTGCAATGTCACGCCATGATGATGGTGCAGCTTCCTATTGGCCTAGGCGGGATGCGGGGTGGGAAGGGGGAGAGAGTCTGAGCCAGTGGCCATTTTTATTGCCCCCCAAAGTATCAAAAGAAAAGCAAATTAAAAGGTACACTTCTCAGGATCCCACGGTAAGAGAGTCCCTGGATATGAGGATAGCGCAATTCTGCTCCCCAGTTCCAATTATGAAAAATAAATAAATCTTAAAGACGTGTGTGTGTGTGTGTGTGTGTGTGTGTGTGTGTGTGTGTCATTAAAATCCTATTTAAAAAAAATCCCCATCCCTATTATTATGTTGGGCAAACTGCAGCCCTGTAAACTGGGCAGAAGCCTACAAGTGCTGCAGCATAAACAAGAAAGGAAAGAATTACTGTAGAAACCCTGAGGTTTAAATGACGGTTATGTTGGTTTCCCGTACATATAACTTGTGCATGCGTTGCTGATGCACGTTACAGCGAAGGGTAAAATAAAAGTATTTTGATTTGTATCCCATCAGTTAATGAAGTACTAGTACAAGAGTGGCCACCTCCAGTCCTCATGGGAAAACAACAGGTCCGGTTTTAATGATATCCCTGCTTCAGCACAGGTGGCTGTCATACTGAGCCACTGATTAAGCCACCTGTGCTGAAGCAGACTGATTGAGCCACTTGTGCGGAAGCTGGGATATGCTGAAAACCTAACCTGTTGGTGGCCCTTGAGGACTGGAGTTGGCCGCTCTTCTACTAGCGGTGTATCAATAATCTGAGTGCCACTGCATATATATATATATAGATAGATACAAAAAACAAGGGCAGTTGGCACACTGTAAACTACTGATCCACTGATGCTTATCCCATATGCACACATGAAATGAATATTTACCAGATGTTGGTCCGGGAAACACATCCATGAGGAAGGTCACGTTCTGCTGACCGAAACGTTGGATGCAGTGCCATGAGGTAGGTATATAGTGAGGTAGGTAGGTATATAGTGAGGTAGGTAGGTATATAGTGAGGTAGGTAGGTATATAGTGAGGTAGGTAGGTATATAGTGAGGTAGGTAGGTATATAGTCAGGTAGGTAGGTATATAGTCAGGTAGGTAGGTATATAGTCAGGTAGGTAGGTAGGTATATAGTCAGGTAGGTAGGTAGGTATATAGGTAGGTAGGTAGATATATTGTGAGGTAGGTAGGTAGGTATATAGTGAAGTAGGTAGGTATATAGTAAGGTAGGTAGGTATATAGTGAGGTAGGCAGGTATATAGTGAGGTAGGTAGGTATATAGTGAGGTAGGTAGGTATATAGTAAGGCTCGGGCCTACTTTTTTAAAATGTATAAATAACCATGTAACCCAGGTGGTTCCCAACTCCAGTCCTCAAGAACCCCTCCCCCCAACAGGTCAGGTTTTCAGGATGTCCCTGCTTTAGCACAGGTGACTCAGTCGTTGCCTCTGCTGAAGCAGGGACCTGTTGGGGGGGTCTTGAGGACTGGAGTTGAAAACCATTGATGTAACCAATTATTTTTATTTATTTTAAATGGGGTTTAGGATGTGGGTTTAAAAAAAAAAAATATATATATATATATATATATATTATTATTATTATTATTATTATTATTATTATTGTTGTTTGAAGGCATTAAGCCAAAATGAAAAAATGTGATTTAATTTTTAACCTTCGTGATTTAAGTTTGTGTACCTTAACAATTTTTGCAGTGCGTTTGTGAGGCCCCCTCTGGCAGTGAAGGTGTTAAAATGCTAGGGTGTCAAAATAATCTTCACCTGCTCCCAGATTACAGCAGTGTGCAGATGGGTGGGGCCTGTGTTGTGTACTTTGGGACGTGTGGATTCACCTGACCGGCATCTTGACTTCCCAGTTGCGTCTCAGTAACAGATGGCTGGTTACACATTTAGTTCTTTTCTTGCATAATGAGCTATAACCATGTACACAACGGGAAGAACAGCCGGCTCACCCCTTAACTCTGCATACTCCCTCTATCTGCATATCTTTTAATGGTGCGTTCCCCGGCGGGACCAGAGTGAGCTACAGTAAGAACTGTTATCTAAGGCCTCGGCCAAGCTCCCCGCTGGCGTGCTGAGGCGCGCTGAGGCTCAGAGAAAGCGGGTGCTTTCCCTGGCTTTAGACAGCGTGCCGTCAGGGGGCGTGTCGGGGGCGGGCCAGTGACGTCACGGAGCTGATTCGCCCTCATTGGGCGAACCGCTCACGTGACCGGCCCTGCGATCCGGCAAGCGCTTAAATTACCTAAGACCTACGCTTCCGCGCGCTTGCGAAAGCGTAGGCGAGCCCCTACTAAAGCCGCTCTCATTGCGGCTGTAGGGGCTCACAGGTAAGTGCAAGCGTGGCTCAGCGCGTAAGCGCTGACCATGGCCGAGGCCTAATGCAGTGGTTCCCAAAGCCTTTAAACTGGGTGCCCCGAATAGCCATTGTTTTCTCTTGGTGAACCAAATAATAATAATAATAGCATGTTCTTGTATAGCGCAGCTAGTTTTACGTAGCGCTTTACTGAGACATTTTGCAGGCACAAGTCCCTGCCCCGTGGAGCTTACAATCTATATTTTTGGAGCCTGGGGCACAGGGAGATAAGTGACTTGCCCAAGGTCACAAGGAGCCGACACCAGGAATTGAAGGAATTGAACCAGGTTCCCCTACTTCACACTCAGTGCCAGTCAGTGTCTTTACTCAGAGCCACTCCTTCTCTCCTTCAAATACAGAATGAGGGCTCCCCAAAGTATGTCCAGCAAGGTTTGGACTCCCCCAGAAATGCCAAGGGAAATAAATGAAGGTATCCAGTGGAATATATTGGTCAGGTTCTTGTTACAGAGCTGTTTATTTGCTTTCTCTGCCATTCTCTATACCAGGGGCGCTCAACTCCAGTTCACGAGCCTGCCTCCCCCCCCCCTCCCCCCAACAGGTCAGGTTTTCAGGATATCCCAGCTTCAGCACAGGTGGCTCAATCAGGTGACTGAGCCTCTGATTGAGCCACCTGTGCTGAAGCAGGAACTGATTGAGCCACCTGTGCTGAAGCAGGGTTATCCTGGCTTGGGGCAGGTCTTAAGGACGGGAGTTTAATGGGTTAAAGCTTGATTGACACTTTTTTTTCAAATAAAGTTGTCCTGTAAATGGCTGTAAACATTGTACATTGAGACTTGGTGGTTTGCTTCCTTCTGATTTGATAAAATCGTTTCCCTCAACACTAGACAAAGTGTTGCCGGAAATCATAACATATAAAAGAACTTTCAGAAATGATTTACAGTGTTTTTGTACTTATATGATATTTATTTTAAGGTACACTTATTACAGCCGCTGTACATCCAAAATACAATGTGTTTTTTTGTTGTAGTATTGGTTGGTGCTGACGGCATTTTTTTAAAATCTCCCCCCACTCTTTGTGCCCTTTTTAATGAGTTTTAATGTACTAAGCCTCCCTTTATTTTATTTTTTATTTATCGCTTTGTAGCAGAGGGTCGCCGCATTGTGCTGACCAATAGGAAGAACCCCTGCTACAAACCTATGAAAAGGACTTTAATAAGGGCACTTCCATATTTTTGTTTATGCGGATTGATAATAATAAACAGTGAAAAAATGATTAGTGCATTGGATGCTTAAAATTATTTATTTGGAGAACACGCAAACTAAAAAGCTAAATTAAGCATCAAAAACGAATCTAAACTAGTTTAAACTTTATTGCTCACGCAGCCTTGGTGCCAAGAAGAATTTTCCATTTCCTCTTCCGCAATGACTTTTTAACGATTGTAACCGAAAGGGAAAGTATTTTTTAATATGTCGGCAATTACCCTTTTGAAACAATATTGCAAGAAGATTGCCAACAGTTATACACACTTGGCAGCTACATTGGCTGAACCGCTCACGTGACGCGACAGTCGCCTGCTCAAAATGTCATGTCCTCTCCAGTCTGCCGCCCCGCAGTTCCAGGCGGGGAGCACGGCACGCGAGGTATGTTTAACTTAATTGGATTGCAGCCATTTGTTTTTGAGCCGCGAGCGACGCCGGCGGCCGGTTTTGGTATAATCACGGCCAAAGAGAGAGCAGCAGAAATGTCAAAGCTGCAGTCATTAGGGCGTAGTTATTAGGCACTTCATGAAATACTAGATGGTCAAACCCTGGCTTTGCACAGGTTGTAGTAATCAAAATGACCTCTTCCCCCACTCCCCCCATATCTCTCTCCTCCCCTCACATTATTCACTTATGTGGTCCCCAATTCCTTCTGCCTCTCTCTTCAGCATTCATGCTTTCTCCTCAGCTGCCAACTGACTTCCTCTCTTTCTTCATCTGCTTCCTGTGTAAACTTTATACATATCTGGTTCCTTATTTGCCACCAGGCTATGTGCATTATGATGTCACGTGCCAGATACATCGCCTTCCAGGTACAGCACAACACCCACTGGCTGACTTGCTTGTCAGAGAAATTGTAATCACTCATAGAACGAATGCGTTTTCAATACAAAATAAAACCAGAACACCGAGGTGCACACCCCTGGGGCCCCCTTAGTATGCACGCAAGGTGTCAGGTGTCTAGGTTTCATGGTCTTGGAGCTATGGCTCTGACAGACTCTTATTATTATACATTTAACCTATATAGCTTCAAAGCAATGATCTGCAGCCCCCACCTGCCCCCTCCCTGGGACACTGAAGCCCAAGAAAAAATCGTTTCACATTGATATTTCTCCCGGGGCTGAAGGAGCAACGTAGAGGTATGAACACTGCTTGTAAAGTATGCAAGCCTGGTTTAAATCCCAGTGTGTCCGCGCTCTGTGACGTTGGGCGATACAGTATATGGCGGACCAGCACTCAACGGTGTGTGACAAAATACTTAAAAATAAACATGGAGTGATGTGGTCCTGGGACGTGGGGGAAAACGCTTCTTCTCTGGTGTCCAGAAGAACCAAGAAACGGAGGGTCCGCAGCACATAGTAAGAAACAAAAGTGGGAGAGGGTGATGAGGGGGGGTTACCAAGAACCTGCCCCCGCATAACAACATCCTGGTGTAGACCTGTCTTGGGCCACTGAAATGCTGGTGGCGGGCCTGGTTATCAACCCCAAATAACTTGAGGGAATAGGCCATAAAAGTGTCTCCCGGTGCGGCTCAGTAATGTAGCCCATAGCCACATCGGTGATGGAACAATACAGCAACGGGCAGAATAAATATGGAGGCTCAAGAAGTAGTGGAGGTGGGAATCTAAAGTTATAAAAATACTGAATCTAACAGGACCTCGAAGGTCTCTAAGGACCTTATGCAGTAGTTTAATTTACACCCTGCTGCTCCTTCATTTACCCTTTGTACATCTGCAGCTATACTATTGTCTTGTCATTAGGTATAATTAATCAGCTTGCTCTGGGTATAGGGGTGAGACTGTGTTGCTAGTCAGAGATTCATTGTATGTCTCTTGCATACTCTTGACCCTTTACTGTCTCATTTTCATGAAGGCATTTGTTTTTGTGCAGTATGCAGTTATTTGCTTGTATCACATTTTTATATGTTTTGATTGGCTGTAGCCCATTTAGCTGTGCCTGTAGCTGGTTTTGAGTGCTTTGCTATTTGGTTTGGCCGTGCGATCCACTTTTGATGGTAGCCAATTTAGCCACATTGTGGGCAGATATTAGACGTATACCTTTATGCCATTATTCCATTAACCCACATTAACTCTGTCTATACCATCAGGTCTACACTGTGACAGAGATGATCCACTAAATGTTTTTTTTAGTGTTTTTATATTTGTCTGTCAGTTTTTTCCTCGTCGATTTTGTTTATTTAATAAATAATTATTTCGTATCCACTTTTTAGAGTGCCCCATATTGGAGTTCTTGTGGGTCTTGTCTTGTGAGACCTACTACTTTCTCTCATGTTTATAACCTTATTCAGTAGGAGTCTGATCTCCCGAAAATGACATTGTGTATTGAACAAGGACTCATTATAGATCGTCTTAGAAACACGGATGTTAGGGAACTGAAACCATTAGGAGGCTGGTCAGAGAAGAGGTGTCAAGGACAGAATATGAATAGGGTAAAAATGTATTGGGGGAAGCTGGGGGTGGGGGAAGGCAAAAATATATTTCCAGACCAACGGAATCCGCTATGGTCCGGCGCAGGTCAGGATGCCCCTTGTTTTGGAAAGATGAGAACAAGAAAAACGATAACAAAAAATAAATTGGATTTTTTTTTTTTTTTACATAATATACAAAACTAACAAAAAAAAGAAAACAAAGGCAAGCTGTACCAAGACTTGTAATACGTTGGTTGGTTTGATGGCTTCATGGGCTTGCCCTTTAAAACCACTTTGCTGCTATAAAGGTCTGTGCCACACGGCAAGTCCCTACGTCTGCCAAGGCATTAAAAGCAAGCCAAGTGTAGATCAGCATCCGCCACCAGAAGAAGTCGGGCCCAGGAAAAATATAAGAATCAGCCCCCCCCCCGCCCCCGGCACGCTGGGGGGGGTGGGGGAGGTAAAAGGAGGTATGGACCTTGAGGGGAGGCGGGAGAGGGTATACAGGAGTATGAGTGGTATAAGGGTATAATGTGGGGGAGAGGGGTATAAGGATAGGAGTTAATGGGCCTAGGGGGCAGGGAGCATAGTGCACAGAGATGCTGAACGACCAGTGGAACGGAGGAGGTCGGGCCCCTTGACTGACCAGACTCTGGACAGGAGTCCCAGCTGCCCCTCCCCATCCCCCCCCCTGCCTGTTGGCGGCCCTGATCAGCAGTGTAGGTTATTACTGGCCCATTATTGAGAGTCCTGCTGGGGAGAATGATTTGAATCGCTCCTATTTGAAAGAATGCGGATAAAGCGAATACTTGTAATTGTTTTCTTAGAACATGTTTTAAAAATGTACCGAGAATACCTTCAGTCGCATCTACAAAGCTGGGTGCCAGTAAGGAAGAGGAGTTCGATTTGTGAAAAATGTGGGTGTTGCATCACGATGAGTAAATATTGATAAGAAAGGGAAACAAAGCAATAAATTAAAACAAATACCTGTCACATATACTGTACAATATATTGTAACAACAGCTGTGTACATGAATGCATTCCCCCCTCCTTTTTCCTTTCTGTACCCCCCTACCAATGAAAATGTTTAATAAAAATGGTGTGTGTGAATGTGTATATATGTATGCGTATGTGTGTATATATACATCAAGGTTGAAACATGTCTGTGAGTGGTTTAAACTTGCTTTGCTAGTCCCATGCTGTGTTTAAAAGCTGTGTGACCGGAGATACATCAGCTTAAATGGGCTCCATGTGAATGGATATTCCAGGCAAAAGGTGACACATTGTGTGCTCATTTGCATGTCATCTCCCAGAATCCCTTGCTGCAGTGGGAGCACTGTATGCGAGGTGATAATGGTTGAAAGGCAGGGTTGCAGACCGGTCTGAGACATGTGAATGTGCTCACAAGTGATATTCTTTATTGGCTATATGCTAACGGTGGAGGTTTTCTGTCGCCTTCTTCACCCACCTTAACTTAAAATGTATGATATGTGTGTGTGTGTGTGTGTGTGTGTGTGTGTGTGTGTGTGTGTGTGTGTGTGTGTGTGTGTGTGTGTGTGTGTGTGTGTGTGTGTGTGTGTGTGTGTATATATATGTGTGTTTAAAACCTCTGAGAGTAATAACAATAAAAAGATAATACAAAATGTGTGTATCAGAAAATATGTAAGAAGAGGATGAGGATATAAATAGTCTATATCAAATATCTCCCAAAAGGAAAGCATTACAAAATTCCCATAACTCTGATAAGAGATAAAATGATGATTAGACCAAGGTGCTAGTATCTAGACATTCATTTAAACTACCCGTAGTGAGAGTACCTAGCCAGTAAATCCAATAAGATTTGTTTCTATCAAGGGACTTGAACCTATCCCCACCAAGCAAAGTTACAGGTGTCCGCTCAAGCCACATAATCCTAAGTGAACGTGGATTCTTATTGTGCCGAGAGAAAGTGTTTGGATACACTGTGTGTGTGTGTGTGTGTGTGTGTGTGTGTGTGTGTGTGTGTGTGTGTGTGTGTGTGTGTGTGTGTGTGTCGACACCCCTAATTGTGTTGTGCTTGTGTTCCAGGAACCTAGTACCTAGAGTATGTGTGGTCCTACCCACATATTGTAACCTACAGGCACAAAACAAGAGGTAGGTAACAAAAGTACTGAGTCAATGAATTCTCCCTTTCCCCTTGAACATCTCCTTATTCACCTTAGAACAGAACTGGATATGTTCACATGTGATGCTGCTGCCACACCTGCAATTCCTAAGTATGGATACACATGATGCAGCGAGAGTCATCAACATGCCCGAGTCTGCTAGGAACTAAAGTGCTTTTGATGTTCCTGGCCTTTCTATAAAGAATAGGAGCCTTCTTGGGTAAAATGGGTCCTAGATGTGGATCACACAAAAATATACCCCAAATGTTAATTATTTCTAGAAACCCCAAAAATGTCATATTTATTTTTGGGGGGGAGTTAATTGATTCAGCAGTAAGCCTGCCCATGATGCTTTGCTGCAGGATACTCTATCGGTGCTGAATGGAGTTAAATGGATCTGCTCTGCCTTCCTGGCACTGAGCGGGGGTTTTACAGTATAAAAGAGGACATACCGGTTTGCATGGGAACTGCCTTAACCTTGATGTTGCAGAATGTTGCTTCCTCAATCAGTTGGTATCCATTGGTGCCTCGCATTTGTAGCTTTGATTGGACTTCCTCCACCTGGCAAGTTAAAGCCCCAAAGAGAAATAACCCCACAGTCTCTTTGAAAATTATTTTAAACACATGTTTTACCTGTTGCGGTGTATTTTTGACCCGTGTTGCATCCAAAGGGTTAACAAACATCACAACCCCATTCTTGGCAGGAACGTGGCTGTTTTCATGTTAAAAAGACACATTTTCTATAAAAGAATCATTGTATCAGTTTATTCTCTATTTATCTGGGTGCTACAATATTGCCCAGCAACGAGAAATCGACTTTACAGCAGGGGTGGGCAGAGCCAGTCCTAAAGAGCCACCAACAGGTCAGGTTTTCAGGATGTCCCGGCTTCAGTACAGTTGGTTCTATCTTCAACTGAGCCACTGATTGAAGCGCCTGTGCTGAAGCAGGGATATCCTGAAAACCTGACCTGTTGGTGGCACTTGAGGGCTGGAGTTGGCCACCCTTGCTTTACCGTGTACTGAACACGGAAGTCGTGTGTTTTGCAGCCTATACCATAAAAGTAGCAATGCACTTCTTTATTTTTTTACAGCAACCGGAGCTAGGGGTATTTCTGACAGCACCACACTGAGGCTGGCACTGGAATACCCCAAATTCTAGCAGCTCTGGATCCCCAAACTTCCCGGGCAAAAAATCTTCAGCCCCTTGCAGCTATAGAATGAGGGTAATGAATGCTGATGAAGGTCAGAGTGGAAACGTTGACACCAATGTTTTTAATCTCGCCATAGTAAGGTATTCTTTTTGAGTGCCCGGCTGACAGATACATTTTTAGGAATGCGCGATCGCTGCGTTTAATTTCTGACGTTTTCGCTGGTCCATCAGCACGTGCGTTATGGGATTTCCAAGGAAAAACCAGGATGCGGAGTACTTACATTTTCCGAAGCTGCGGTTTGTGTGGCGGCGCTCAGGAGTACAACGTGCCGCTGCTTTTTATTTCCACCGACAAACTTAAGTCCTGTTCTTTTTATAAAGAGTAAAAGGGAAATACATTGAAAAGACCCGATGCTTTCTGTAAACGAACACAATAAGTATTGTCTAACGCAGCGGTGCGCGATCTTTCAAGCGTGCCCCCCCCCTCCCTCCTCTCCGGCGTCAAATAACGCTGTGATGTCATGTTGCCATGCCAACGTGATGTCACGTGACCCCGCTGCATCATCTGACGCCACGTTGCCATGGCGACGCATCGCCAAAGGTAAGTGAAGTTGAAGAGGGCTCACACGGTCCCCCGGCATTAATTTTAATGCCTTGGGGGAAGAGGGCGGGACCTCTGCAACCGCCGCGCCCACCCCGGAATAATCTTGCACCCCCCTAGTTTGCGCACCGCTGGTGTAAAGCAAGGGGCGGCCAACTCCAGTCCTCGAAGGCCACCAGCCAGGTCGGGCTTTCAGGATATCCCTGCTTCAGCACAGGTGGCTCAACCAGTCGACTGAGCCACTGATTTAGCCACCTGTGCTGAAGCAGGGCTAGCCTGAAAACCTGACCTGTTGGCGGCTCTTGAGGACTGGAGTTGGCTGCCCCTTGTCTAGAGCTTTTCCAAAAACAAGGTTGGAACAGCTTTCCCCACCTGTCTGAGTGCTTTAGACTTTCTTGACATTAGGAACAGCTCCCCTATTAATTTTAATATAACACCAGTTTTTTAGGTGGCTTTCACAAAAAAAAAAAAGTGTTACTTCCCACAAAGTGTAAAACCTGTCGCTGCTCTGCGACCTGCTCCTGTGCAGCTGCAATGACCTGAGGAGGAAGCTCTACCTTTAAAGGGAGGAGCTTTCCGTGGCGTTTGCACAATAGTGCACGATATTTTGAAGCACTGGTGTTTTTGCAGGGAGGAATATGCTGAATATAATACTTCCCTGTGTAAGCTCTGCAGAAAGTAGCTCTGCTAGTGAAAGCTGCAGCTGAGATCCTGATCTTTTCCTGTCTGCGGCTTCCTCCTTTCTGGTTTTTTTTTCTTTTTTTTCTTTCCTGGTTTCCCAGTAGATTTTGGGACAAAATTGGCGACCAAATGCTAACAAGTGGTGAGGCTGCTATCCCAGGTAAGGCCTTCGTTCTGTTTCAGACGTGCCGCTGTAGGGATAAGGGCGGTGAAGCCGTCTTCCCCCTGCTCAGGAAGATATCAGCCACATTCAATCGGTTGTAACAGAGTATCCACATTTACTAGCTGAGTCAGTGACCAGATATTTCACCCCCATTTAATACGGGGAGAGGTGGGGCAATGCACACTTGATACGTTGTTAACGGTTTGTTACCCAGCTTCCCACAGCTTCGTCAGGGGACGAAAGGAAACGAAGGGTAGTTACCTTTTTCATTTAAGTTTAAATGTAGATGATTTGACAAAAATATATATATATATATTTCTACTAAGTTTCACATTACTGTGGTAATACTTTTTGTTTAGTTTAATCTCTTATGACCTGGGCTGAAGGAGCAGCTTAGTGGTAATGTTACTGCCTTTGAATTCTCAGTGTCTGCTCTTCTGGTGACCTTGGGCAGGTCACTTTATCTCCCTGAACCTCAGCCACCCAAATAAGATTGTAAGCTCTGCGGGACAGGCACTCCTTATGCCTGCACAGCGCTGAGTGCACTAAGCATTATGTAAGAAAAAAACATTGATCTCTTTTGGTGACGAGACTGTTGCAGTCCCCAAACCAACAGATACATTGTTCTTTTTGCTCTGGTCTTTGTTGGCAAAGTAATTATTATCTTTTTATTTCTAACACACCAACATATTCCGTAGCGTTGCACAATACGGTTGGAGGTTGGAAACAATAAAATATCAAACATTAAGTTGCATTGTTACAGTCGGTATGGAGGGCTCTGAACCCAAAGACCTCGCGCTCTATAAGGAATGGTAAATGCAAACATATGGTGCCGGGGGATGAGAAATGTGGGGTGTTCCGGAGAGCTGCTTGTTAATTGAAGGGGTTGGGATTATGTGGAAGTAGAGCTGCGAGAGCAGGGTAAAGTGTAAACATGGAAATGCTGCAATATAAATCGGAAATATTTTACCGAAGACCAATAACGGAGCAGCTGGAACATCGGCAAACGGCTGCCACCCTTTGGCTGCGACTCAGGTGTTTCTTAAAGGCTGAGGTGAAGTGAAAACAGTTGAGCGGCAAACAGACCCTCACAGCAGAGATACAGGGGGGTGGGGGGGTGCTGAGATGTCTGGGTCTGTGAAGTCTGTCTGTCTCTTCCTCCCGATGTTAACCCTGTCCAATGGCTAGGTGGACAGGAGCAGTGAAAGTGAAGCATATTGGGGTGACTCTTGGAGGGGCCGTCATTACTGCAGCTCGGTTGATCATTAGTTAAACTTATAAACATAAGCAGTGGATATGTCTGAAGTCCATGTGACCAGAGAAATGCAACCGCACACGCTGTTAGGGTGATTACATCTGTCTAAGAAGACCAATTACACCAATATGTTGTGTGGGTTTTTCTTTTATGCTAAATGGCCCTTTTAAGCAAAACTCTCCACCCAGTTTGCACTTGCACGCACAATGAGATCCTGGCCCAAAGAACTTGTATGTTGGGTTCTTGCACTGGGAACATTGTCAGCACTATGTGATTACTCTGCTGCCTTATGATTTTTACCAAGAGACTGGACTGTATTAAAGTGACGTATAGACTGTCGCACACAGCTTCCTGTTCCCCGTAACAACCCCACACCCTCCTCTGCAATTCTAACAATCCTTTCTGCTTTCCATTTGGTGACAGTCAACAAATAAGAACCCTTTTATATGAAGCAAGTTAAAGGAGCAATCCAAGCAATAGCCTACATGTGTTTTTAAATAAATCAGTTTTGTAGCATTAGATAATACTTACTACATTTAAAAAAAAATAATCTCTTAATTGTATGTATGTATGTATGTCTTTATTTATATAGCGCCAAAAGTGTACTCAGCGCTTCACAAAGAATACAGTACAGGGAACTATAATAATACAATAAGTGCAGCAAAATCAGACAATAGGAAAGGAAATCCCTGCCCCGAAGAGCTTGCAATCTAAGAGGTTTGATGGGGAATTTACAGAGACAGCAGGTGAGGGAATAAGTGCTATACATGGCAGTGCTTGGTCACAATGGGTGGTATAAGTGACTGAGTGTGGGACAGTAACCATGAGTGCAGGCTATTGGGATGCTTGATTTGTGGGGTGAGTTTTAAGGTTAGTCGGTATTAAAATGAGAGGATTAACACAATTTACAGGGGAAGAGATGGCAGGGAGGCATGGGTGAAATCAGGTGTGTATGTTTGGGTTTCTGCTTAGGGGAGATCCCCAGCAGCAGGAAGGAGTAGATAGAGGGTGTGAATAGAGGATTTGTGTGGGTGTTTTTTTTATTGAGGGGTAAAGAAGTTGATGGAAGAAAGGTGTATAAATAATGGTGCAGTGGGGATTTTGGAGAGAACAGAAACGTTCACAAAGGAGTGAGGAAACGGTAAACAGAAAAAGCAATAGTGAGATGCAGGAGGATTGATTACATTTTTAATGAGTTTCAAAGCGTGCTTTGATTTCTATAGTGGGCTGTAAGAGATGTGTGCAGAGGTATGCAAATGGAGACCGTTTTAGGGTGAAATGAAATCCTGGCTTTATTGTGCCTGTTCCTTTAACAAGGCAAAACATACAAAAAGAAACAAAATAAAGGCCTACTCCACTTTGGAGAATAACTAAACCTTTACTCCAGCCCGTTCTAACCGAGTGGCTAGCTAAACTGGTTACCACCCCAAACTTATATACATATTTATACACACACACACACACACACACACACACACACCGTCCAACAATCCAACAAGAAAGTCTTATCTGTGTCTGTTGTAGCTGTAAGGGAAGGCCTCTCTGCTCTCCTGGGTCCGCACCCTTGTGTGCTATGGAAATGTCCATGTCCAGGTATTGAGGTCTTGTCCCCTCCTGTCTTGCTGTCAACACACAGTCCTGTGTGCTTGAAGACTCTCTCATTGCAGGACCTTGTGTGCTGAGGAAAATCTCTGCAGTCCTCCTCCTTATGTCAGCCTAAATGTGAGCTAAGGAATCTCTGTCCTGTGTCTCACATGAGTTTTTTTTACAGAGCTCTCATTAGTCCAGGTGAAGATTAGCTACATTGAGTTCCTGCAATTAACTATCACTTTAGACAAGGCAGGACTCCCTCCTACTTTGACAGACCATATAAGCAGGTACACCATGCTGCAGCCCCCAAAAAAAAGAGTCTCGATTTTGATTAAAAAAATAACATTCCCTTTAAGGCCACGACTGTACGATCTGATCGTAGGGGGATCCCTATATGACCAGGAGCTGACTCGCGTGAATGTATATGCACCCAACGAGGCCAGCGGCAAAATCACGACCACATTTTTCAATATCCTGGGACAGGTAGCAACAGGACAGGTGTTTCTGGGAGGGGATTTCAATTTGACAATTGACTCTGAAATGGACAGATCTGGACCCCAAACGAGGCATAGGAAGGACACACGAGCCTTACTCAAAGGGCTTAGGAACTTGCAGTTATGTGACGTGTGGTCGGAATTATTTCCAGGGGCTGAGGAATACATGTTTTTCTGCCCTCCGCACGGCACATACTTCCGTATAGATGATATCTTTGCTCCTACATGATTGCTCCCAAAAGTTACATTCGCCAGGATTGATATGGTCACATGGTTGGACCATGCCCCAGTGGAAGGTCGCTGCTCAGGCTTAAACTCTCGTCCACCTAACTCCCAGTAGAGATTGAACGAACCACTACTAAAGGTCCCAGAGACCAGAGAGTTATTGGAAGAGGCCCTGACCTACTTCGAATCTTATATAGGCAGCGTGTCTTCCCCATTTATTTTATGAGAAGCTCACAAGGCCACTATGATAGGCATGCTTATTAGCCTCACCATGGGCGGGAAGAGGAAAAGGGAGGCTAAGATCAGGGCATTTAAATGTAGAATTGTGGACCTGACCAGAGCCCACCAGAAGGACGGTAACGGATCGACCTTAATGAGGCGAGGGTGGAGTTGAATCTGCTCCTGACGTCTCAGGCCGAAAATTCTTTTAATTGGACAAAAAGTAGGTTCTATGAGAAGGCCAACAACTCTTGTGCAATGCTGGCAGCTAAATTGAAGAAAAAGCAAGCGAGTCAGGCTATTCACGCAATAAGACAAGAGTCTGGTCTACTCACTTCTAACCCTCCATTAATAAGCAAAGAATGTAAGACCTTTTACTCCATTCTCTATTATGGGAACAAAACAGATCACAATTCCAGAACATCCAAACAAATGGAGGACTTTCTTCAGGATGCAAGATTCCCCTCAATTTTGAGTACAGATAACACTAAACTAGGCCAAAAAATAGACCTGTACGAACTATTATTAGTTATCAAAAATTTGAAACCATCGAAAAGTGCCAGGCTCAGATGGCTTCTCCAATTTATAGCACCAAAAATTATCCCGTATACTAGCTCCCTATATGCTATCCCTCTTCAATTCATTTTTCTCTAACACAATTTCCTAGTAATATGCTGCAAGCGTCGATTGCATTAATTCACAAAGAAGGAAAGGGCCCAACCAATTGTGCCAGTTATAGACCCATTTCCCTAATTAACTCCGACCTAAAAATCTACTCCAAGATATTAGCAAATAGACTGAACAAATTGTTGCCGTCTCTGGTTCCTCCAGATCAGATGGGCTTCATACCTGGAAGTCAGGCCTCGGACAACACCAGAAGAATTAAAAACCTGATAGCCTTCTCCACCAAAAACAAAATTCCATCCATGGTACTAGGGTTGGAAGCTGAAAAAGCATTCGACCGTATAGATTGGGTATATCTGGGGAGGACTCTACAAGCCTTCGGATTTAAAGGCCCTTTCCTTCAGGCAATTATGGCTCTATACATGACCCCGTCGACAAGGGTAATTAGCCAGGGGTTCCCCTCTGATCTTTTTCTCATAAAGAATGGCACGAGGCAGGGATGTCCCCTGTCGCCCTTGCTGTTCGCCCTTTGTATGGAACCGCTTGCAGCAAATATATACGTATTAACCGAACATCACAGGGATACAGGTGAAGAACCAATTCTACAAGATAGCGCTGTTTGCAGACAATGTTTTCCTCATGGTCTCTAACCCAATGACATCACTTCCCAATCTCTTCTCCACTCTGTCAACATTCAACTCAATTTCCGGGTTTAAAATAAACGACAATCAGAGGCCCTTAATATTAATCTACCACATGCTACGGTTAAATTACTGGAGCTTAACTTTGATTTTAAGTGGCAACCGACAGCCATTAAATACCTAGGTGTAAATATTACAAAGTGTTATAATACTCTGTACCGGGAAAATTATCTGAGATTGCTGAGGACGAACTAGGGGCATGGTCCGACCACAACGTATCCTGGATAGGGAGAATTCAATGTATAAAAATGAATCTTCTCCCTCGCCATTTGTACCTGTTCCAAACGCTGCCGATCCCAGAGATAGAAAAAGAGATATCAGACCACCAATCCCTTATCACGAGGTTCATTTGGAGTAAACATAAAACTAGCAGCGCTATACAAGAACAAACTATTATTAATTATATTACAGGGCTGCTCAGCTGAGCCAGATGGTTCTCTAGCTCACAGACAAATCCGTGAGATGGACAGATCTAGAGTCTTCTTTAACTCCCCGATTAAGCTCCATAATTTACTATGGATCCCAATAAACAGACCCGTGAAAACACTAAATTACCAACAATTGCCCATTCCCTTAGGTTATGGGCCTCCTTGAAACAGACATTCTCTGACAACTCCCCCATTTATGGGAAATTAGCTTCTCAGTTTAGAGGGAAGCAGGAGTCTTTAGGCTCAGAGAACTTGGGCCCGACTTGAAACTCAAGTCATTTCAACTTTTCCAGATGTGAAAAAAATGCCTAGCAGGGAAATATTTAGTTATCTGCAACTCAAGGCATTCTATCTTAAGTCGAGCCCCAATAATTTGTTAACAAGATTTGAATCTCTTTGCCTAAGGGGATTGGGAACTTCAGGCCTTATCTCGGTCCTATATGGAGCGGCGGTCAGTTCCCCTCAGCTTGCTCACAAAAAACTGAAATATATGACCCTATTGGGAACAAGACCTGGGGAAGAAATAAATGTAGAGGACAGGGACACCATCCTCCTGGCGGTAGCTAAATGTTCAATATTCACAGTAATTAGGGAAAACGCGTGTAAGGTATTGATGAGGTGGTACTTGACGCCCCTCAGACTTTCCAGATTAGTTCTGGGATACCCCCCCAGATTGCCCCAAAGGTTGCGGAGGTCAGGCCTCATTCATTTACACGTGGTGAATGTGCCCGATGGTGTCCTCCCTAATGGGAAAAGTAAGATTATGGATCCAAAGAATGCTTCAGATTGACCTGGAACTGGACCCTTAGCTCTTTCTGTTAATCAGACCGTCTGACAACATGCCTAGACAGGAGAACAAACTAATGACACATATCTCCACAGCAGTAAGGTGTGATATTGCCGCAGTGTGGATGCAGCCCGGAGTCCCCCCTAAAATAAAAAATAGACTGGGATTCATCTGCCACACGGAGAAGCTCTTAGCCCTGTCAAACGACTCTTGCAGCTAACTTTTAAAAGTGTGGCAACCTTGGATCCTTTCGGCAGGTATCCAGGGGGTAAACGCAAGGACAATGTTATAGTTATCCGGGCAGGGGCTTTCCCAAGGGAGCTATAGGATTTGGCATGGGAAAAGTTGGACTCGAGTCTGGGTCAGGGGTCCATGAGAAGGGTCGGAAGCATAGAGCCAGGAAAGATCAGAATTCTCGGGTATCCGGGCCATCAGAGGGAGCTCCACCACATGTGATAAAAGGGGATTTACTCATCTGTTGGGAGATTGGGTATTGGACAACAAATATTGCCAAAGGGATATGAATGTGTATGCAATTCTGTTATCTTGTTTATAGTAATGTATGCGGATGGACACCTCCCTCTTTAATTTCTGTACCCCCTTCCCCTCCACCCCCTTTTTCTTTTCTGTACCCTTCAGACAATTCAATAAAAAAAATTAAGTTAAAAAAAAACCTGAAGAAATGAAGCACAATTTCTTATTGAATGAGAGCTTTTGTAGCAGCCCAGCCACAGATAGGATACAAAGGCGACACACAGGAAGTATGGAAACTAATAAAAAGTACCCAGATAAACACTGAATTCAACCATGTCCATCTTTTCCCCGCTGTTAACACTGACGGACACAGATTTGTTTGATAAAATGTAAACACCTGAAAGACCAAAAATGAAACACCCAAAACCGAAATCTCGACGTCTAGTCACCGAGAGAATGAAGACCCTTTATATCCGTTGTACAAATCAGTGTGGTGTTTTGACAAATCATGTTGAAATCTCTGATTTGAATACGCTGAATAACCTTTAGCTCCCACTGGATTCGTTTACTAAAGTGTGTTCTAAACCCAGTATTTTTGGGGCAGATACACCTGGCTGTGCAATAAGGCAAAACACTAAAATATTGATGCATTTCCTTTCTTTAGTGGTGTTAAAGTGGTCCCTACCCTCCACGCTGGGTCCCCACCGTAGCCAAACATGAGATTAATCTAATGATGGGATTATTACAGGCTTCTTTCAAACAAAAGCTTACACAGGCAAAATTACCAGTGTTCTCCCTGAACATACAAATGGTTATTCGATAGGAAGCCACAACACATGAGTTTGCATCTTCCTATTGGCCCAAAGGGACGCTGTTTTTTTGGCAGCCATATTGAAGCAATCTACAGCTTTAAGTATCTTGGGAATTGGGAGGTCTCAGGGCTAAAAATAGAGCAGCTTAGCTCCGTTAGGCCTCACAGTTGCAATCCAGTAAAAATGAAATAAATAAAACCATATAGCTGGATTTACAGGTTTTTAAGGCATTTTATTTGTTAGGTTATGGACCTCCCTGGCATAGGCAGCAGCCCAAATTACCTTGTATACTACATATAACACTGTAACGTAGAAATCTGTTACTAGTAACCGTGGAATCATGGTTACAGTGGGCTGTTACATGTGCATTACAAAGTGTCAGCTAAGTCACTACAATGTATTCATTTGAGCAGCTTTAAGACACCAACACCGAATACTGAGTCTTTTAATAACTAACTGGGTTTTGAAGGAAGGGGGGGGGGGGCGGGATGCTAAACATTTTTAACTAAGGGAGTGTCCCAGGCCTAGCGATTCTGGTGGCCTGCCCCACCGATACCGGAAGTGGGGCCTGGCTTCCAGGATTGTCTGCAGGCAGGGCCCACCCCAGGCTGGGGCTGTGCCTCCTGTCCACAGGCAGGGCCTGCTTCTCTCTACCACCCTTACCCCCTTGCTCAACAAGACTACAACAACCCTCGCTCCCCCCACCCACGGAACGATCTGGGGGTCCAGGTCCGCACTTTGTCCTTGGTTCCGTAATGGCGGCCGGTGACCCCGGTAACCATTTAATTATTAACATGGCACTTCTGGAAAAAAAGCATGAAGTAATAAATGTCACACGTGGGAGGGAAGTAAAGCCATATTTAGTGGCGTAAAAATGCCTGTAGAAAACGAGTCGTGCTGCAGCAGTGACAGAGGGAAACTGGAGGTGTGAAAGTCCTTCATATTCTAGCTCTCTATCAACTACAGCAGGGGCGGCCAACTCCAGTGCTCAGGGGCCACAAGCAGGTCAGGTTCTAAGGATATCCCTGCATCAGTACAGGTGGTGCAGTCTTTGATTGAGCCATCTGTGCTGAAGCAGGGATATCCTTAAAACGTGACCTGTTGGTGGCCCTTGAGGACTGGAGTGGGCAACTCCTGAATTACAGCAACAAGCCTTCGTATTCTTCATTTGTATCATTTGTGCGTGTGTGTATGTATTATACTTTCCCCGTGCTTGCTTTGCCGCCATTTTATTTTGTATTACATGTGTATGATGCAGGGGGTCTCCGGAGCTGAACTACGTTAACTTCAGCTCTGGGGCCCCCCTGGTTCCTGAGATACTTATCTAGAAAGGTGTCACTGGTGGCATCCCCTCCAGGGGGAAACAAAATGGCGGTTTAAATCTCCAGCATCACGTGGGCCAACGGGAAGCCACAATGTTATTTGCCACAGCTGCCCATTGGCCCACGTGACACAGGATTTAAATACTTGGCCGTAACCTTCGGCACCTATGTATGTATTGTGGGAGCCAGGGGGTACCTGGAGCTGAAATTAACGGGGTTCTGCTCTGGGGAACCCCCTGCTTCCCACCGATGTGTAAAAAGGATTGAAGCAGGGGGGTCTCCTGCTTCCGGAATTACCGCTGTAGGGGGCGCCGGTAGCCACTCCACTTGGCTAGTAGGGTTTACGTAATGGCGGCGTTTCAAAGCTCCCACGCCTTGCGGCCCATTGGGAAGCCGTGATGTCATCTGCTGCGTGACACGTGACTCAGGAGCTTTAAACTTTAAACTCCAGCTAGCTCAGCCAAAGCTGCTACTTGCACCCCTTATGCAGGTCTATATCTGTGGACGCAGGGGGTCCCCGGAGCTGAAATTAATGGGTTCAGCTCCGAAGACCCCCCGCTTCAATCCTATGTTAAAAAAAAAACTGCAAACCAAATTTCCCTTTGGATTGCTGCTTTAAGGTAATAATAGTAAGACCAAACGTTACAACCTGTTTATTAAGAATGTGTATCCTGTGCACCCAGGCTAACCCCTTAAAAAAAAAGCCAAAACCACATGCTTCTAAATATCACATGTTTCCACCGCTTAAAAGAGAAGGTCTTTGGGAAAAAACTGCATTGCTATATTTGGAATTAGGGGAAAACATGTATTTTTATGTTAAATCAATCTAGTTGGAGCCTGTTACTTTTATTCTACATCTTAAGAAAACAAAGACAAATAGTTTCCGTTGGCTTTGATCCACAATTCTAGACCAGCAGGGCAATGTCGATGTTGTTTCAGTGTATACATGGGTTTTGATAAACAAATTGTGCAATGCTCAGCGTGAGCAAGTATACGCAATCAAGTTAATTAGAAACCTTTAGCAGGAGTACCCTTAAGGTATCAATAGATGAGGTAATCTCCTATGAAACCAATCAACTGGTAGTATCCCACATGGCACTGTAGTAAGGTATACACACAATAAAGTGTCCAGACACATATATGAAATAATATAGTGTATAATCAAGGAATCGCCTTGATAAAGAGCTAACGCTTGAAACGCGTTGGTGGAGGATTTTTGGCCTGTGTATGCTGTATGTATCCATGCTGCTAATAAATTAGCTCGGTTTTTCACTGTGGGAACGCTCTCCCTGCCTCTTTGATCATTTCTACCTGCTGGAAAGTAGTACTTTGTCTTTTTTGGTTCCTGTTTATACATGGTTTTTGACTGGATTGTTTTTATTATTATTATAATAACCACTTGAATTCCTTTTCCGTTCTGTCCTCTTATGGTATCAGAAAGCGGATGCCACCTTGCGTATGTATTCTTCCTTCCTATAGGAGGGACCTGTGACATGCTCAGTATGTCACTGCTATCACAAATCCAGCAGGAACAACAGATCTCCTTTATTTCAAAGCACATTTCAAGGTGTGTCCAGCGAGGTCTTGGCAATGAGAGATGGTTTAGCCAGGCCCACACAAGAAGGACCTATTCTATGTATAACTCGGACGTCTGGAGAGATGCATGCTGGGTATTACCCAAAAAGTCAGGCAAAAGAATGAATGGGTTTGGAACCAAACAAAAGTCTGTGACGTCATCACAAAGGTGAAGATATTAAAATGGCTGCAGGACGGGATACATGGCAAGAAGGTATAACCATCGTTGGACAAAGATGGTCCTCGACTGGATTCCAAGATCAATTTAAAAGACCAAGACTCTGACAAAAAGTAATATGGGAGGATGAAATCTGAAAATGTGTGGGAGCGACATGAAGAGGCTGGAACCGCAGAACCTGGGAGATCATTGGGGGGCTTCATCCAGCAGTGGGTCAGCAAAGAGCTGAGTGTGTGTGTGTGTGTCGGTGTATGCTTCAGTTATACTTTTAACTGCAGTCGTTGAGGGCCCCCCTTCGACGGTACTTCGTGCAACTTTGTGGCGTGGATCCTCTGTGCCTCTCGCCACAATGTACTGCTCTCACTCCAGCAACTCTCGGCTCTCTCTCAGCGGGACTCAGACTGGCTCCTGGGTCACTCTCGAACGAGCCTGAAGGCATTCAGGATTGTGCAGATCTGACTCCCGTGTCTTGCCCGCACCACTTCCTCTTGGTCCCTCCTCTTCCACCGCCCCTGTTACTGGCTGCTCTTATGTTCGTCAGGGCAGGGGTGAGTGTTGCATCACACAGGGGGTTACATTATTCTAACGAAGTCTTTCAACCTTGATCCTCTAATTACCTCGCTCTCGAGGTGCCACGAGTCACGATTTTTGCACGGTTTTAAAGCATATTATATGTTTTCACTTTGAAATTTGTCTCATTTGCAATTAGAGCAAATGACTTGTCCACTTAGCAAATGGCATGGATGCTTTACATGAGGTATAAAAAACAAAAAAAACCTCTTTTAGCAGCTTTGCAAATTCTCTGCAGACTTCGTTAATGACTAATCTTTGTAACTGCTTCCTTTAAATAACAGCCACTAGCATTCATGGGCTTTGCTTTCCCTGTCTAACAGTTTAGAGGTGCATTCACTTTCACAGGCAATAAATGAAATGCACGCGCACATCCCTAGGGGTCTCTTTCACCTATGCCAGGGGTGGCCAACTCCTGTTCTCAAGAGCCACCAAGAGGCCAGGTATTGTGGATATCCCTGCTTCAGCACAGGTGACTCCATCATTCTGACTGAGCAACCTGTGCTGAAGCAGGGATATTCTCAAGGTGGCCCTTGAGGACTGGAGTTGGCCATCTCTGATCTACAGCTGCACAGAGGAATGCAACTCTAATCTAATCTAATTAACCTATTGTTATCTCCATTATATTCAACGTGTTGCATAACTCATGTCAATGTCGGGAACACTTTCATATTTTAACTATTAGAAATGGGCACATCTGGGCGCGTTAAATCTGAACCTACCAAAACCTTGCATCCTAAAACCCAACCCACCACCACAACCCGTCCGAGTTTTAGAACAAAAAACCAGAACACCAGACGAGTGCCCATCCTTAGGTATTTTTCACCATATCTTTTTTTCATTGTTTTTGTGATTCTATACATATTCTAAGAATTGTTAATCCTGTATTATGCTACTTCAGCATTTTTACTGCTTATTTTGTGTTTTTTTTCCATATTTGGTACAAATGCAACATCAAAAACAAATAAATGGAGTTCTGGCAAAACCTGACCCAAAACACGAGGGAAAGTGCCCACCATATTGTATTAAAGACTTTGGCTCTTCCATTTAATGTTAAAGCTGCTCTATTTCAATCTGAAACTCACCGGCCCTTTTATCCCCTGTACCCAATTTTCCAACTTGATCTCTCCATAAAATGTATGTGAATTGACTATATAACCCTGTTCTTTTAATATGCCCATGTACTGTATCTGTCATCATAACTCTGTGCCCAGGACATACCTGAAAATGAGAGGTATCTCTCAGTGTATTACTTCCTGGTAAAACATTTTTATAAATAAAAAAACATTTAAGGCAAAAGCCCAGCAGCCCTGCCAATGACCCCTATCCAATATGTTTTCAGTCTGTCCCATGCTGGAGAAGTTTTTCCCATTCATTTAAATAGAGCTGAACACCTGTATAACGTTTGAGATGTGTTGGTTGGGTTTGCCAAGCTGTGTATTCTGCATTCACTGTGACAAACGCGTGTAAATCATATTTATGGATTCAAACGTAAACTTGACATTTTCCCTATGCATTAATATGTTACATGTTTGAAATGCTAGGCCTTGAGCCCTTTGAATTTGACCTACTGCTGGACATCCCATTCCTGACCATGTAATGAGTGTACATAATGGCAGGGAAGGGAAGCAATTATTGCAGCCATGTTCATCTTACTATATATTTCTGAAAGCGTCATATGTGGCTGTGTCTCCGTGTCCCTCCCTGTGTCCCTAGCGGCAATCCCATTGGACCTTGGGCCAGGCCAATGAGATTGCTCCCTTGGCCCGCCCGCCCCCGCACACCTCTCATTGGCCTGAGGCGGAGTGACGGGCCAAAGGAGAGACACACACACTGTCCCCCCCGTCCCCCCCGTACCCCCCATCACGTGCGTCGCCCTGCACCGGCTCCCGGATGGAGGGGAAGCGCGGCCCACCTGCCGCCAACTTCAGGCTCCTCCCCCCTCGCTCTCAACCGGCTCCCGGAAAGACAGAGGGGAAGCGAGGCGCTACCTCACCGCCGCACCCTTACTTCTCCGCAACATCCCCACCACGTGCGCCGCCACCCTGCACCGGCTCCCGGACGGAGGGTAAGCGCGGCCCTCCTACCCCAGCCGCCAACGCTCCCTTACCTCCCCGGCGCTACCTCCCCGCCGCTAACTCCACGGTGCCACCTCCCCGGCCTCTGGGGAGCCAAGCAGCCTCCTCGGATCTGCGGCAGTCCCACTCTCCACCACCTCTCACTCCCGGTGTGTGTGTGTGTGTGTGTGTATAGAGGGACATTTTACTCCTGCCAACAATTTGTGCCTCACTTTCACCCCTACCCCTGCCCTTCACCCCCCCCCACCACCCCTGCCCTTCACCCCCCCTACCCTTCACCCCCCCTACCCCTGACTTTCACCCCCCACCACCCCTGCCCTTCACCCCCCCTACCCCTGCCCTTCACCCCCTACCCCTGACCTTCACCCCCCCACGCCTGCCCTTTGACTGACGCACGCACACAAATCCTGACTGACGCACGCACACACCCTGACTGACGCACGCACACACCCTGACTGACGCACGCACACACCCTGACTGACGCACGCACACACCCTGACTGACGCACACACATACCCTGACTGACGTGTGTGTGTGTGTGCGTCAGTCAGTCTGTGTGTGTGTTTGTGTTTCTGCGTCAGACTCACTGACGCGCACACACACACACACAGTGACTGACTGACGCACACACAATGACTGACGCACACACACTGCATGAAGCTGTAAAGGGGGACAAACAGAGCTGTAAAGGAGGGAGGGGGAGGGAACTGGATTGATGTGAATGGGGGACAAACAGAGAGAGGGGGAAGGGGAGAGGAGAGAGAGAGGAGCGGGAACATTACATCCCGGGCAACGCCGGGTCTCTCAGCTAGTTCTAAATATATAAGAAAACGGGTAGTGGGTGTTTGAAGGCTGATAGGTTTCCGTGCCTAATTTCTCACACATGCAACATGTGAGGGCTCCAGGTAACTAATTATTTGACATTATGAGCTGAATAAAATGTAAAGTTTAGGACAGGGGGTGCGCAAACTAGGGGGCTGGGGGAGCGAGATTATATGCGGGAGGTGTGGGTTTTACAGAGGCCCCACTCGCTTCCCAAAGGCACTTAAATTAAGTGCCGGGGAAGTGGCAAAGGCCTCTGTAAACTTCACTTATCTTGGTTCAGACTGCTGCTGGAGGTGCGTCGCCATGGCAACGCGGGGTCATGGGACGTCACGTTGCTATGGCAACATGACGTCATGCCCCCCAGAACGGCGGAACCGAGGTAAGGGGGGGGGGGATGTGCAGAGAGTGGGACAACTGGTTGGGGGCACAGGAGAAAAATATTGCGCTCCCCTGGTTTAGGCCAACCCCACAACACAACTTCCATTCTCCCCAATATCATACAGTGGTACATTAAAGCCCAAGTTAACTTAATGGTGCCAAGACATGGTACACCTTAAATCCCATTCCTCTCGAATAGAACTTAATCTGTGCAAAGCCCGGGCACTCTTTAGGTACCTTTTGGGTGTACGCTAAAGGACTTCCCAACTTGTTTTAGTGTAATGCGTGTTCATTTTGACTACAAGCCATTGTTTTGCCTGCAGCCTGTAGGGCCTGTTTATCTCGCAGCTGCAACATTGGTGCAAAAAAATACAGCACCAGGTTTATCCAAGAAGAGAAGTCCTCTGGACAGGAATGGTGTTCTTTACATTGATGAGTGTGGTGTCGTTCATTTGCATGAAGAGACCTTAATAAGCAGGCGCCTATCTATGGACATGTCTTCGCACGTGATGACAGAGGAGACGCGCACTTCCTCGTCCCGTATGAGAGTTTGCAAACAAGTGGGTTTTTTTCAGCATGCTATAGTTCAGGGGGGCTCAACTGAAGTCCTCAAGACCCCCCCAACAGGTCAGGTTTTCTGGATATCCCAGCTTCAGCATAGGTGGCTCAATCAGAGGCTCTGAGCCTGTGCTGGAGCTGGGACTGATTGAGCCACCTGTGCTGAAGCTGGGACTGATTGAGCCACCTGTGCTGAAGTAGGTATATCCTGAAAACCTGACCTGTTAGGGGTGGGTGGGGGAGTTGAGGACTGGAGTTGAGCCCCCCGGCTATAGTTTAATATATATGCTGCTGAAAAGGTTTCTTTTTTTTAAACTGTGAGCTCCTCGGGTCAGGGCCTCCGGTCTCCCTCTGTGTACTACTCACCGTTGCTGCATTTCCCTCTTTATTGGAATAGTTAAAGTGGATAAGCATCAAAAAGAGACTTGCCATTAGTGCTCATTTGCATGTCATTACCCAGAATCCCTGGCTGTAGGGGAATAACTGTATGCTGTGTGTTTATGAGTACGGCAGGTTTTGGGACCCAAAGTGGGTTTTCTATCATTACAGTATGTAGACATGATTACCGTATGACAGACCAGCAGGGGCCGATTGTACTTAACAGAAAGTGAATCCCTGCGCTTCTCCCTTTGGGATAGCAATCAATGGGGAATATAAATATATGTATGGTGTAAATACCTATAAGAAAAAAGGAGACTTTTGGTATACATCCTTTGATCAAATAATGCCAAGCCTGCTAACCACGTCAATGTAAGTCTCATTAGCAGGTCCCTACGCTAAATACATACTAGTGTTATGTGAAATAAGCCCAGAAGGGGTTAAAATATCAAAGCATATGCTTATATAACCTAGTGCAGTTAAAAACTGGTATATACCAGTACAGATACTCACATGTAAGTGGAGTGAAATAAGGGGACCTTGCTAGGAGATTATATACCTAGAAGAGGAGGGGCTGGCCTGCCACAAACTGCTCAATAAGCAGTTGCAGGTGATTGGCTAAATATATTCAATTACACCATAGTAGTGTTGCCCTCTAGGAGCGTGCTGCTAAGGATTAAAATCGGCCCAACAAATAATGTAAAACAAATATAATCACCGCGCTTCTCCATATAAGGAGCATGCAGATAGTGAAGGAAATGGCCATACAAATGTGCAAAACAGAAAGTGAATCCCTGCGCTTCTCCCATAGGGATAGCAATCAATGGGGAATATAAATATATGTATGGTGTAAATAGCCGATTGTACTTACCTTTCAAGCCAGGGGATTCTTGAAGAGCGGCCCTTCTGCGGTGTCACGGTGTCATGTGACATCACATTGCTATGGCAAGCTATCATTTGAGGTCTGGTCGCCATGACAACACGACGCTCCAGGTGGAGAGCCGCTCCGGAGAAGTTAAGACCCTCACTCACTTCAACACGAACCCACACACCAAGACACACACCCACACACACCCACACACCAAGACACCCACCCACCCACACCCACACACCAAGACACCCACCCACACACCAAGACACCCACCCACACACACCCACACACCAAGACACCCACCCACACACACCCACACACCAAGACACCCACCCACACACCAAGACACACACCCACACACACCCACACACCAAGACACCCACCCACACACACCCACACACCAAGACACCCACCCACACACCAAGACACCCACCCACACACACCCACACACCAAGACACCCACACCAACACACACCCACACACCAAGACACCCACCCACCCACACTCACACACCAAGACACCCACCCACACACACCCACACACCAAGACACCCACCCACACACACCCACACACCAAGACACCCACCCACACACACCCACACACCAAGACACCCACCCACACACACCCACACACCAAGACACCCACACACACCCACACACCAACACACACACACCCACACACCAACCCACACACCCACACACCAACCCACACACCAACCCACACACCAACACACACACACTTACCTTGGGGTGAGGAGTGGTTTTGCGCCGGTCCGAGGACTCTGCAGCTCCCTCCTCTGGTCGGTCGGAAGTTGGATCCCAGAACCGAAAGGAGGGAGAGTACGGCAGGTGGTCCGGGAGCTGCAGCACCGGGCCCGCCGGGGCAACCTTGATAGCCTGATAGGGCGAGCCACCACTGCAGGCCATTGCTCTACAACTGGCTGATTTGGGGCCTCAATATTTTCTCTTTCCCATTAGTTGCCTGTTTAATTTGTGAGCTGTTAAAATTCATCTTCTGTGTTGGAGAACGAATAATGTAAAATATCATTTACTTTGCCTTGAATGACGGGGGAAGAAAAATAACAGAGAGGCCCGCAACGCATTGTGCCGGCAGCTAGAGGGTTAATATCTGCTGCGGTAGTTTTTGGACATATACAATGGCGCGTTAAACACGTGTTAGAATGGGACTCCTCATTGGATATCTGTTCTACCACTTAGATTGAAAGCTCTTCAGATCAAGGCCTCCCTTTGCCTTCTCTTGTCAATTACCTTCCGCTCTCATCCCCACTGTTTTGGTACTTGATTTCCCTGCATTGTAATTTTGGAAAGTGCCGTGTACACTGTTGACGCTATATAAATGTAATTATATATATACACATTCACCAGTTTAACCCTTGTAGTGCTCTTATGATGTACCTGGCATGTCCTGGGCAAATGCTCGCTTTCGTAGCAGGTGATCGCTTAGGCAGTGCTGCCACCCCCCATTGAAACGGAAGTAAGCAATCGCACAACCCTCGGCACTCGGGAGGTTAAATATACCTTTTAAAATGACCCGTTATATGGTTATTGCGAACGCTTTCAGGGCTCAAACAAGACAAGTATCCTTTTTCTGTACGCTGCAGGTTTAAAGTCACGGCATATATAATTCAGAGGGCGCTGATCCCTTCTTTGCTGAGACCAGGCGCGGGGGGGCATTTTTTAGTGAGAGATTAGCATGTCCTGTGTGTGCGGTGAATAAAAGTAGGCGCAGTGCACTGTGAATTCCATTAGCATCCACTAATTGGAGGCCACGGAACGTGGTTTCCAGAGCACTCCTGGGAGATGGAAAAAATTGACGGCAGATTCAAGGTTTTATAACATTTTTGCTGATTTGCAAGGAAAGTGTGCCCGCTTTTTCATGAACGGTTCCCATCAGTGGCCCTTATTCTGTAAGGTGTGCGAGTGCACATGACGTGCTATCGTATGAGAAGCCCCATGCAATAGCACGCCACCTCCGCTATCACACCTCCCAGGAGAAGCCCCATGCAATAGCACGCCACCTGCGCTATCACACCTCCCAGGAGAAGCCCCATGCAATAGCACGCCACCTGCGCTATCACACCTCCCAGGAGAAGCCCCATGCAATAGCACGCCACCTGCGCTATCACACCTCCCAGGAGAAGCCCCATGCAATAGCACGCCACCTGCGCTATCACACCTCCCAGGAGAAGCCCCATGCAATAGCACGCCACCTGCGCTATCACACCTCCCAGGAGAAGCCCCATGCAATAGCACGCCACCTGCGCTATCACACCTCCCAGGAGAAGCCCCATGCAATAGCACGCCACCTGCGCTATCACACCTCCCAGGAGAAGCCCCATGCAATAGCACGCCACCTGCGCTATCACACCTCCCAGGAGAAGCCCCATGCAATAGCACGCCACCTGCGCTATCACACCTCCCAGGAGAAGCCCCATGCAATAGCACGCCACCTGCGCTATCACACCTCCCAGGAGAAGCCCCATGCAATAGCACGCCACCTGCGCTATCACACCTCCCAGGAGAAGCCCCATGCAATAGCACGCCACCTGCGCTATCACACCTCCCAGGAGAAGCCCCATGCAATAGCACGCCACCTCCGCTATCACACCTCCCAGGAGAAGCCCCATGCAATAGCACGCCACCTGCGCTTTCACACCTCCCAGGAGAAGCCCCATGCAATAGCACGCCACCTCCGCTATCACACCTCCCAGGAGAAGCCCCATGCAATAGCACGCCACCTGCGCTATCACACCTCCCAGGAGAAGCCCCATGCAATAGCACGCCACCTCCGCTATCACACCTCCCAGGAGAAGCCCCATGCAATAGCACGCCACCTGCGCTATCACACCTCCCAGGAGAAGCCCCATGCAATAGCACGCCACCTGCGCTATCACACCTCCCAGGAGAAGCCCCATGCAATAGCACGCCACCTCCGCTATCACACCTCCCAGGAGAAGCCCCATGCAATAGCACGCCACCTGCGCTATCACACCTCCCAGGAGAAGCCCCATGCAATAGCACGCCACCTCCGCTATCACACCTCCCAGGAGAAGCCCCATGCAATAGCACGCCACCTGCGCTATCACACCTCCCAGGAGAAGCCCCATGCAATAGCACGCCACCTGCGCTATCACACCTCCCAGGAGAAGCCCCATGCAATAGCACGCCACCTGCGCTATCACACCTCCCAGGAGAAGCCCCATGCAATAGCACGCCACCTGCGCTATCACACCTCCCAGGAGAAGCCCCATGCAATAGCACGCCACCTCCGCTATCACACCTCCCAGGAGAAGCCCCATGCAATAGCACGCCACCTGCGCTATCACACCTCCCAGGAGAAGCCCCATGCAATAGCACGCCACCTCCGCTATCACACCTCCCAGGAGAAGCCACATTGTATCTTTTAAGACCTGTATCCTGATCGTATTATTACTGAATTCTCAAAGGGGTGCAGGGGCGGTCAACGGCCACCAACAGGTCAAGTTTTAAGGCTATACCTGCTTCGGCACATGTGGCTCAATCATTGAAAACCTGACCTGTTGGTGGCCCTTGAGGACTGGAGTTGGCCACTCCTACACTACGAGGTTTAAAGGACTACTAGATTTTTTTAAGTTATTTTTTAAATTTTTTTTATTAACAAACCTGCATTTATTGCTTTTTAACAGAATGTATCATTCGGTATTGGGCACAGTAGCCTTCAGCTTTGGCAGACTGTTAACTGCCATGTTAAAAGATTGCTGGAATGACAGTCTGTAGTTGGGAAGAAAGGAATGTGTCGCGTCTACAGGAAAATAATGTAAGAATTTGGGTAATCCCTTACAAACCCCAAGAAGGTGCGAGAATAAAGCACATATAATGAAAGATATCGCAACTTTCTTGTGGATTGAGACTGCATAATAACCCTCAATAATAGTTTGTACTTCAGAGCAGTCTTATTTCCGGTGGGATTCTGGAATATTTGTTACATCAATCAGGCTCTGTTGAGTTTTAGCTGAATTGGTGCAAAATATATTAACATTGTGGGGCCTATGCAGAGAGCAGCGCTTTTTAAAATTGGAGAGGGGAATAAAAAGTAGGTTTAATGGAGAGTTTTATTCTCCATATGCAGAAATGGGCGAAATCCGCTATTTTTAGCATTACTGCATGTGGAGAATTGTAAATGAGGAGATGCGCGCAGCTGAAAGGGGAAAAAAAAATCGCGCATTTTTTTTTTCCCCCTATAGCCGGCGACCTCCTGCTTCTTTCCAACTTTAGTTGGCGGAGAAAATTGACGAAAATCTCGCCAAAAACAGCCGCTAGATGGCGAGCGCGCCTTTCTGAATTCCGATACTTTTCAGACTGGCGAGATGTAGTTTTTCGCCAGCCGCGCGGCGAGATTTTGAAATAGAAAAAAAAAATGGCGCGTTTTCCCTAGCTCGCCATTTTCAGCTGTTTTTAGCATGATTTTCTCCGGAAAATGGCGAGATTTCAAATAGCGCTGCTCTCTGCATGAGGCCCTGTATCTCTATTTTTGGCAATGGATTGGAAATTATTCCAATCTTCCACTAATTACACAATGTGCAATTACACAGGTTAATCTAATCTAGCAGTCCTTTTGATTAGTGTCACAGAGACACACACACAGCAGGTATTTAAATGTACATGAGACAGTGATACAGGTATATTTAAAGGGCAATTTCACATAGCGGGTTTAAAAAATTGAACCACTTACCAGTGTAATCGGCATCTTTAGAAAGCTTCTATCGCCCTAAAGTAACAATTGTATTTATTTTCATCCTGTTAAAAATGAATGTTTCTCTAAGTGTACTAAATTGAAGCCTATTACTGTAGCTACTTCTGTTTACCTGTTTTACAATACACCCTCCCGCCCCAAATTTTTTGCTTACCATAAAAAATAAGTAGTGAATAAAAAAATGAATACATACTTGTACCTTTAATAATTTAAAGCTAGCGGGTTCTTGCCTCTTTAAGGTAATCAGACAAATAGAAATGTTTGTAAATCCTTTTTGAGAGTTTGTTGTGTACACATTGGGTCTCCCCCTAATTAGATGGGGTTTGTACCACCCTTAATTCTAGTTCTCTCCCCTTCTCGCCCGTTTGCGGCATGTAATTGTGCAGCGCTTTGGAAATGGATCGAGTGATAGACGTACAAGACATTGTCATTGCCGGGCTAACCGGAGTCTTCTTGTGTGTTTGCTTTCCCAGGCAGCAGCGTCCCCTGTCCACGCCTCCTCCCGATCTGGAAACCCATCTCCACAAGCACAGACAGACTGGTGCAGCAAGGGGCGAGGAACGCACAGCATGAGGACGCGCAGGGGATAAACGCTGACTCGCCATCGCGCAAGGGAAGTCCGAAGCCGGCCGGTAAAAAAGCTTTTACACGTGCATGTAATGCTGTCTGCAATGTGCAAATATATCGAATTATTTCCCATCTCTTTTTTCAACACGCTGCAAAAATCCTGCAATGCGATTTGTCATCAAGCCTTTCCTATGTCTACATGCCAAAAAGAGGGCATCTTTCGTTACAAGTTTGGGCCAAAACGGGGTGACACCGCTGTAGCTGCCTGGCCAAGGCAATCCCCAAAGGGTTTTCAACTTGGTCTCACGCGTTGGATGTCCCCCTGCTTCTCGTTTTCACATTTACGGGAAATAAACTCTTCGCCGCAGTTTAGGACAGGGGTGGGCAAGGGCCACCAAGAGGCCAGCTTTTATGGATGAGCCAACTGTGCTGAAGCAGGGATATCCTGAAAAACTGACCTGTTGGTGGCCCTTGGGGATTGGAGTTGTCCGCCTCTCGTTTAGGAGAACTTGCTTCCAACTAGTAGTGAATCACCTGTGAGGAGGGGGTCCCAGCCCTTGGGGAGGGGGTCCCAGCCCTTGGGGAGAGGGTCCCCAGCCTTTGGGAGGGGGTCCCCAGCCCTTGGGAGGGGGTCCCCAGCCCTTGGGAGGGGGTCCCAGCGCTTTCTCCTACCTATGCACACTACACTTGGTTGTCTAAATGTTTCACATGTTTCTTCCTCGTGTTAAAGAACAAAACACTTTCTGAAAGGAAAGCTCGAGTTTTCTATTCAGGGGGCGAATTAAACCTATGAAACCTGGCAGCTTGATATTTTATTTACAAGAAGCGGGTGTGTGGCATGAGGGGCGATGGCTTGGAGGACACTCCCCAAACTCCTTAGCCTTTGTATGTATATATTTATGTCGCGCCCACAGCTGTACTTGGCCCTTTACAAGAGATACAAAACAGTACAGGGAACTATAGTACAATAAGTGCAACAAATAAGACCAGACAATCGGAAAGGAAATCCCTGCCCCGGAGAGCTTACAATCTAAGTGGTGTGATGGGAGAGAGAGACAGCAGGTGAGGGAATAAGTGCAGTAGATGGCAGTCGTTGGTAGGAGTGACTGGGTGTGGGAGCCTTGCGTGCAGAGCAGTGATCTGTAACGCTCTACCAAGCAATCTTTGGCTCTGAATGCGATGAGATCATTTGTGGTGTAAAAATTGTAACGTTTTGCAAATATTTGTTTTCTTCCTACAAGAGGTACTGGCAGCAGGGTTTAAACAAGGTCGGTTTCCTTTACAAATTTGACTCTTTTGCTGGTGGAAGGGACTTTAATTGATGTATCACTTTACAGAGATTCGATTTCTTCTTTTAACACCCGATAAACATTGTAAATGTCTCAAGCTCCAAACCCATTAAAAAAATATATACAGGCATACCCCGGTTTAAGGACACTCACTTTAAGTACACTCGCGAGTAAGTACATCTCGCTCAATAGGCAAACGGCAGCTCGCGCATGCGCCTGTCAGCACGCCCTGAACAGCAATACCGGCTCCCTACCTGTACCGAAGCTGTGCGCAAGCGGGGAGACTATAGAGCCTGTTACACATGCGTTATTTACATCAGTTATGCACGTATATGATGATTGCAGTACAGTACATGCATCGATAAGTGGGGAATAGGTAGTGCTTCACTTTAAGTACATTTTCACTTTACATACATGCTCCGGTCCCATTGCGTACGTTAATGTGGGGTATGCCTGTACTTGACATCTCGTGCCCTGCGTTATCAATACTACCCAACAAAATGAAGGTGACTTGGCAATGGCATCGGGCATCTCGTCTCATCCATTTACCCGCTGCTGCCGCTAAATTAAGTGCATTTTGGTTATCTTTAGGGGTTTTAGGGTAAGGCGTTAAGGTTGTGGTTTTAGGGTATATTCTGATTAGAGGGTTTTAGGGTAAGGGTCTGATTTAGGGGGTTTAGGGTAAGGGGTCTGATTAGGGGTTTTAGGGTAAGGGTCTGATTTAGGGGTTTTAGGGTAAGGGGTCTGATTAGGGGTTTTAGGGTAAGGGTCTGATTTATGGGTTTTAGGGTAAGGGGTCTGATTAGGAGTTTTAGGGTAAGGGGTCTGATTAGGGGTTTTAGGGTAAGGGGTCTGATTAGGGGTTTTAGGGTAAGGGGTCTGATTAAAGGTTTTAGGGTAAGGGGTCTGATTAAAAGTTTTAGGGTAAGGGGTCTGATTTAGGGGGTTTAGGGTAAGGGGTCTGATTTAGGGGTTTTAGGGTAAGGGGTCTGATTAGGGGTTTTAGGGTAAGGGGTCTGATTAGGGGTTTTAGGGTAAGGGGTCTGATTAGGGGTTTTAGGGTAAGGCGTCTGATTTAGGGGTTTTAGGGTAAGGGGTCTGATTAAAGGTTTTAGGGTAAGGGGTCTGATTTAGGGATTTTAGGGTAAAGCGTCTGATTTAGGGGTTTTGGGGTAAGGGGTCTGATTAGGTGTTAGAGCAAGGGTGCACAAGCTTCTTGAGCTGCGCCCCCCTGCCCGGGAGCCGCAGTATTTGCTCCCCCCCCCCTCTCACAATGACTCGGCGTCAAATGACATCACGGGTCATGTGACGTCACGTGACTCCGCCGCGTCATTTGACGCCCGTTGCCATGACGACTTGTCGCCGAAGACCCGCAGAGAGCAGATAAGTGAGTTACAGAGGCCTCACGCCTCCCCCGGCATGTAATTTAAATGCTGTGGGGAAGAGCCCGGGGCCTCTGTAACCGCCCGCGCGCCCCCCCCCCTACAAATTCTACCGCCCCCCCAGTTTGCGCACCGGTGGATTAGGGTAATGTCAGATAGGGGGTTTTAGGGTAAGGGTCTGATTAGGGGTTTTAGGGTAAGGGTCTGATTTGGGGTTTTAGGGTGAGGGGTCTGATTAGGGGTTTTAGGGTAAGGGGTCTGATTAGGGGTTTTAGGGTAAGGGGTCTGATTAGGGGTTTTAGGGTAAGGGGTCTGATTAGTGGGTTTAGGGTAAGGGTCTGATTTGGGGTTTTAGGGTGAGGGTCTGATTTGGGGTTTTAGGGTGAGGGGTCTGATTAGGGGTTTTAGGGTAAGGGGTCTGATTTGGGGATTTTAGGGTAAGGGGTCTGATTAGGGGGTTTTAGGGTAAGGGGTCTGATTAGGGGGTTTTAGGGTAAGGGGTCTGATTAGGGGTTTTAGGGTAAGGGGTCTGATTAGGGGTTTTAGGGTAAGGGGTCTGATTAGTGGGTTTAAGGGTAAGGGGTCTGATTAGGGGTTTTAAGGGTAAGGGGTCTGATTAGGGGGTTTTAGGGTAAGGGGTCTGATTTGGGGATTTTAGGGTAAGGGGTCTGATTAGGGGGTTTTAGGGTAAGGGGCCTGATTAGGGGTTTTAGGGTAAGGGGTCTGATTAGGGGTTTTAGGGTAAGTGTTTTTCAGTACATGTAAAAACTGCCTTGATGTTAGGATTTTCACCAAATTAAAACTTGCAAAACATTTTCCAAAATAATAACTTGAAAAATAATAATGATCAAAGATGTAAAACTCGCCCTGGGTCTCCTCAGCATTGGAATAGCTGCAGCGTTCTCTTGCTTGTTTTGCATGTGTTATATCAATACAGTTTAGTGATAATAAAATATCCTTTTTTTTTTTTTAACTTGGTGACATAATTCATGTTTAGAAGAAGACTTATTCTAAAAAAAAATGTCACCTTTGTGACTTGCTGTCATTATTATTATTCATACAGTTTATTTCTGAAGCGGCAGCATATTCCGTAGCGTGGTACAGTAGGGGTTGTAGAGTGAAATTAATTGCATAAGCAGAAAGGCAAACAAGCGCAAACAGATTAGAAAAGGCAACGAGGGCCCTGATCCTGAGAGTTTGTGATCCAGAGGGTTACCGGCCCGCGTGATCCTCCGAGGCTCTTCTCGCGCCGGAAGTCGAGCCCAACCTCCATGAGGCTGCAGCTCCCCTCTGCAGCAGGACCGGAGGGGAGCTGGGGCCTGGTGGCAGATACGGAAGTTGGGCCCGACTTCTGGGCAGGTCCGACCTGCCGGGGCGGTCAGACTGGCGTGAGAGGCTGATCCCCCGGAGGATCCTGTGCCACTGTAACCGCCAAGGTAAAATTGTGGGGTAGGAAGGATTGTAACGGTGGGAGTATTTGTGAGAGAGGGGGGTTGAGAGGAGGGGGTGGGGACGAGGGGACAATGAGTAGGGGGAAGGGGAGAGAAATAAAGGGGGTTAAGAGTGAAGTGGTGAGAGAGAGGGTTGGGGGGTTGACAGGGCCGCTGGGTTGGGGGGGGGGACCCAGGTATAAACTCTCTAGTCCTGGGCCGTAAGAAAGCTGTCGGCGGCCCTGCCCGCTCCACACAGACTGCCATTGTCCCCGCCGCTGCACTACTACTGTCCCCTACGGCAGTGACGGGGAGGACGGTAACCCCTCCCCCCCCCCCCCCAGAATTTCTTTGCCCATTTATTGGCCCTCTTGAGAAAATGGTTGCCCCCCTAAATCAGAGGATTGCTTTGTAACCCTGTTCTAATCACTCCAACATCAGAATGGCTTGTTTCCTCAGTCAGTGTTCTCACGCAGTGTGTACAGATGTAGCAAGACTGACTATTCTCTATCCCAAGTGGAAATCCCGGCCATTTACAATCTGTATGTGCAATCTGCGGCTACTGAGTATCATAAGTGAAGATATTCAGTGCGCCACCTGCTGGCCTCATGTACTGAACTGCACTAATATAAATACAGGCGTACCCCGGTTTAAGGACACTCACTTTAAGGACACTCACTTTAAGGACACTCGCGAGTAAGGACATATTTTCAATAGCCCCATACCCCCGAGTCCGTACGCTCGCATCGTGAGTACGGACACTTATTCTGCCCTACAGACCGCCGTAGCAGTCACGCGCTGATTCCCCTCGCCCCATAGGCAAACGGCATCTCGCGCATGCGCCTGTCAGCACGTCCTGAACAGCAGTACCGGCTCCCTGCCTGTACCGAAGCATCGATAAGTGGGGAAGGTAGTGCTTCACGCTAGGTACATTCTCACTTTACATACATGCTCTGGACCCGGTGCGTACGTTAATGTGGGGTATGCCTGTAACACACACAATTATTCCGGCTGACCGTAGCCGCCGTACAAATACCCGTGTTCACGCAGATGTCATCTCGCGATCGTGGTGGCAGCAAGTCTCCTACATGGGTATATTCCTGGATTTAGATATTATACTTTGCACAGGTGGTTCTGTCGCACCGGGGAAGGGATTGATATGACTTTATTAGGTGCAGATGCAGCCACACGTACGTTCTTCGGTGACACTTGCGGTTGCGGCGCTGCAGGGGGGGTCCCGTTCAGAAGCCTGGAAACCCCTCCCCATAGCTCCATCGCAGCAGACACGGTCCCCGGCACTTTTCCTTGTTTGTTGGCGACCGCCGAAAACCGGACGCCTTGCTGCATCTGTAGGACTCGGGATTAAATGTCCAACGTTTCATCTTTCAGAGACTGTCGTGTGACCTTGTGGCCGATGCCGTTTCATGGCCGTCTTTCTGCCGCGGGCTTGGCACAGACGAGAATCAGATGCTCAATGCCCAACATCTGCCTCACCTCTGCAAATCAATCCGTCAGGAGCTAGTAGAGCGTAGGAAGGGCGGTCCTGACCTGCGGCTGGAGACCGTATAATTCATTTATGGCCCAGTTCAATATCAGATTCTCGCTACATCCAACGTCAGTCCCTCGAGAGAGAAGCAAAGAACAAACCCTGCAATAAAATTAGCTGCAGGATGCAATCCATATCCTGTTACCGTGCCCGGGACACGAGCACGTCTTACCGTTCATTTCCTGCTGGCAGGTTTTAGTTACATATTTAAACAGATAATTAGGTTGGTCATTATTTAATTTTCTCTAGAATCATACAGAAAATAAAAATATCACATGTGAGCATATTTTGTGTCTCAGACAGGCCTGCCTTTCCCCATGATCTCCTAGCATACAATGCTTCCACTGCAGCCAAGGATTCTGGGTAATGACATGCAAATGAGCACAACGTGTCACCTTTACTTTAAATCCATTTTAACATGGGGCCCTATAAGCTTATCTGCCGCATTACACAGCTTTTCAGCACAGCCTGGGTTACAGAAGCGCAGAGCCAGTAGCCTACTGACAGGCAGCTATTCCAACCTTTTTGCGTCTCATCCGTGTGAGGCTGGTTATAATGGCTTTGCCATGTGAAGCTGGGCTAGGTTTCGATCCCACATTAAATAAGTTATGGTGTGTAAAAAAAAAGTGACAAAAAAACCCCAATCGTACAGCAAGTCAAAATACCACTTGTTAGCACATTCACATCTCAGACAGGTGTGCAACCCTGCTTTTCCCCTTATCTGTTCGCATATGGTGCTTCCACTGCAGCCAGGGATTCTGGGAAATGATATGCAAATTAGCACTCAGTGTCACTCTTTACTTCTTGTCCATTTAACACGGACCCCTATAAAATTATAACCCAGAGAGGGGTTTAGAACGGCGCTCCCACAAAAAGTGCCCGTGTGAGTGAAAATATTTATCTATATGTGATAGTGATTCACAATATTAAGTGACATAAAGGATAAGTGATTTGATCACAAAACACCATTATTTAATTAAAAGTAATGCTCAGACCTCCGGTGGGAACTCGTTTCCAAAAAGTTCCCCTAGAGCAGGGGTGCGCAAACAGAGGGGGGGGGAGTGCTAATTTTTTGGGGGGGGCGCGGCGGTTACACAGGTGCCGCACTCTTCCCCAAAGCATTTAAATTAAATGCCAGGGAGAGCGTGCGAGGCCTCGGTAACTCACTAACCTGCTCTCCAACGGCTTCGGGTTACGCGCCGCCATGGCAATGCGGCGTCGGATGATGCAACGGGATCATCTGACGTCACATGATGACCCCACGGCGTCATTTGCTGGATATCAGGGTGGGGGGGGGGGAGGGCGCAAGGACTCGGGCTGAGCAGGCAGTGGGGCGAATGGCCAAAATTTTGTGCACCCCGTCCCTAGGGCACATTCTCTCCAAAGGTTCAGAGGGAGCAAAACACAGATCACCCAAAAAGACCAGAAGAAATGCAATAGTGTAACAACGTATGGAGGAAATGAATGATCGCTAGGGAGTCTCGGCTCTTATCAATTAAAGATTATAGATTATAAAAAGCACGTCTCCCAAACTGTGGCAAAGTATCCTTCCTCGGATGGATAGGTGCTGTATGCGGATTACCTGGAGGTGTAGGGATAGAGGAGAACATAGTACAGAGCTTGATGTAGAAAACAGATAAAATGTACTCACATTTGGTCCATCATAAAAATGCACGTAACGATAATAAAAAGGAGCATTGGGGCACCCCGAGGGGATCGTTGTCTCTATCGCGGTCATCGCTTCCGCTCTTCCCGGTCGATGGCTTGCGTCTTGTGTTCCACGTATCGCGTCACTGCCGGTTGCGTCCAACAACATTTGGCAACCCCTTGCAATGGATGGCGCCATGTGAAAGTTGATGATCTTATTGGTGACCTGGCGGCCGCATTTGTGGGTATTTTTTTTACACCGGCACAAAAAAACCCAGACAAATATCTCCGGGAGCAGAAAGTCAGGGGATGGGCACCCCGGTTATAGGAGCCATAGCCCCTCCGGTAAACGGCTTTCACGTCATCGTGGGATCACTTGAAACGGAGGTTGAGCCATCCTCTTCCCCGCGTGTTGGGTGGTGTTCTGCGTTCCGTAGTAGCACAAAACCCGATTTTCCCCGTAAAAACGAGTGCAACAATGGCATGAAGTATCCACGAAGTCCTGGGGCCAGTGGAGTGCTAGACCTCATGACGCAGTGGCTGCGCTACCGGGGCATCCACATGATCAAGTAGGGAAGTTGCTGGTCGCCATTTTTTATTTGCCAAATGCCAACTAGCTAGAACTGAAATCCCTGGAGCGACGCGGAATACCAATGCGAGCGCGCTGGTCAATGGGGAGGAGATCAGCAGGACCGCATGTGCAAGCGTCGTATGCAAATGTGAGAAGTGTTCAATGGTTCTTTTTTTCGGAAAGAGTAGTGGTTGCATGGAGCAGCTTTCCAGAAACAGTGGAAGGGGCAAAATATAGTCTATGAATGAAAACATGCTTGTGACAGACCCCGGGATCCCGGGAGGGATAGGGCGTCATTAGTAATGGTAGAATCTGGTTTCATTGCAATAGGGGAAATGGGCAGACTGGGTGGGCCCCCTGGCCCTTGTTGGTTATTCATTTCTATGCTTCTGCGTGGCATTGGAGCAGCTGTGGCATTGCTCTGGGTAACATTTGCCTATTGTGTTTCTGTTTGTGACAGTGCCTCCGAAACCTGCAGATTTGCCACCGTCTCAGTCTCCCTTTACGCACCGGTCCCCTTACCGGAGGACGCTTCCCCGGGTGAAATCGAGGATGGAAGATGCGACGCCCACCTCTGCAACGGAAAAACCAAGCAAGATATCGCACCTCATTAGTCGCTTTGAGGGCACCAGGTGTGTACTATAAGGAGATAGGAGGCTTTGAAATCTCTGGCCCATAGTCGGCACAGTGGCCCCTAGTGGGCAGTCTTTCCCATGTCCAGCAAGAGTTCAGCTTTCTTTATATTGTGGTCGCTTTGTAGTATTGCCAACCAATAGGAAATCGACCTGTTGCACCTTTAATAATTACTGTCTAGGAGGAAGCTGTCCTTCGTCATGTGAGACATAGTGATGACAAAGCAATGTGGGCTGTGGACATGGGGGATGGATGCTTTCCTTGGCATCCTTTCATTGTTGTTCGGGTCTCAGCACCTGGACAGGGCCCATTTCCTCTGCAGAGCTCTATTCCCATCCATATGTGATGAATGAACGAGCTTACACCGCACATGGACCCAGGTCCTCAATAGCAAACAAGTGAGCACTGTATCGGTCTGTCTGCAGGGTATTGTCCATTCCAAGCCCTGAACGCTAGATTTAGTAAAAACATTCAAGTAAGTGTGTAATTGTGTACCTACATACCTACATGCAATCAATGCACATCACTGATTTAGATTTTTGGCTATTTTGCAAATACTTTGAATTTAGAAAAAAACACAGTTACATGTAGTGATTATTCTCTGCTATATGACATATTTAATAAGAATGGGTTTTATAAACAACAAAAGCTTGTATCACAGAAGGTAAGCTCTTCAGACATGAAGGCCCATACCTACTACATGTGGTCAGCGCTGGAAGGCACCTTATGGGCCTGTTCACTTTAACGGGTGGTACGATGAATTGTGGCACCGGAAGCGTTTATCTGGGCCAAAATCTGTTATTTTGCATGGACGTTTGATAACCTTGAATCATTAGAATTTCATATTGTTAAATATTGAGTGTACTAGGAGTGTATACTATATAATGATCGTTAAAATTAAACCTCCTTCTCTGTTATCATTCAAACTTTTTTTTACCCCTCTGGTACCTACATGTATATAATATATTTCATCATTTGGAGGCGATGTCCATTTGACAAAGGAAACGTAGCAGAAAAGCAGAAACGTTTGCATTGTAGAAGTAATTTTTGCTTATGCTCTACACCAGGGGCAGTCAACTAGAGTCCTCAAGGGCCACCAACAGGACAGGTACTAAGGATATCCCTGCTTCAGCACAGGAGGCTCAGTCATTCTGAGGCAGGGATATCCTTAATACCTGACGGTGGCCCTTGAGGACTGGAGTTGGCCATCCCTGCTCTAAACCATTGTTCTTGCTTGGAAATAAATGTATGAAGTCATCCTTGATATTTGAGGCAGTGCTTTGAGGTTGTCACTGGGTTTTTAAATATTCAGAGAGCTCTACTAAGATTTGATGGTATTGATCAGTAGCATCTGACTTTAAAAAAAAAAATAATATTAATAATAAACAAAAATTAATTCTATGACGTACCCGACTAAATAATTCTATTCTTTTCCCTGCACGGTAAGTCCCAACGATGTCAAGAAAGAACCTTCAGGTGGTTTTAACAACGGGTCTCAGGAAAGACAAAGAACAAAAGTGTATTCTCCGTTAAAACTGTTTACGGAGCATCCTCTTCTTCAGAAGCTTGGTATGAGTACAGACCTTCCTCAGGATGAACAGAAACTCACAGCCAATGGAATAGCAACACCCAATCCGGTGGAGTCTGAGGAAAACAACACACTACCTTCTCCTGGGACGCAGACTATCCTACCTTCTCCTGGGACACAGACTATCCTACCTTCCCCTGGGACGCAGACTATCCCACCTCCTCCTCCACCTCCTCCTTCATTAAAACCTTCTACTGCAGAGAACTTGGTAAATGGAGAAGGACCTAAAACTCCCAGAGACTTCCCTTTGAAATCCAATTGTAGAGGACAATCCAATGATGGCTACGAGCCAACAGAAAGCCCCGTTACATTACATCCCCTAGACCAAGAATGGGAGGACACTCACAGCATCGATGCCACTCTAAATCAGGCTGGTGAAATGAAGGTAAGATATCTCTTTGATATAGTTTGTGTATATATGGATAGACAGAAAGGGTATGTATTCCTTCTGTCCCTCACTGCACATCTCTGATTTCTCACTGTATCCCTATTCGTCTCCTGCACTTCGCTCGTAGCTGCCTCCTTCCCACTGGAGATGTGCGAAGTGGTGACGTTCCAGCGCACACACTTTTCACAACTTTTTTTTTTTTTGCTACAAATGTATCAATTTGGACAACGATTCAAATTTGCATGAAAACCAGAACAAGGTCACATGACTAATGTGACCTGACAAATTTTATTTTTTAAGTCAACCTTGACGGTCTCCCCCCTGCCCCCCCCAAAATAATTAAAATTATGCTGTTTGCAAACTTTTGAGTAAAGTTTACACACCTCTACTTTCCACCACTTTCACTTCTACTCTTCTGCGCTCTCTAAGGCCAAACATTACCTTTCCTCGCTCATCAACACTCACAAATCCAATTACTGACGTCTTTTCTATGTATTTGACTCCCTCCTATGACCTTTTCCTTCCACTTCCCATCCTTCCTTCATTTCTCCTCCAGCCTTTGCTGAGTACTTTAAAGGCAAGGTGGATGCTATCCACAAGGAGATTCCTTCTGTGCTTTCCTCCTCCTCTCTGCTTCTACCTAAATCTCCTCCTCCCGCTCCTGACTCCTTTTCACCTGTTGCAGAGTTGGACGTTTCTAAGCTGATCTTCTCTTCCCACTCCATCACATGCCCTCTCGATCCTATCCCCTCACCCCTTATCAGAACTCTTGCTCCTTTCTTAGTCCCCACACTCACCCACATCTTCAATTCCTCCCTGTCCTCTGGCACTTCCCCACTTCCTTTTAAGCATGTGGCGGTTACACCTATTCTCAAAAGCACCAGGCCCCTACGTGGCTTTCTAACTACCGCCCTGTATCCCTGCTGTCGTTTGCCTCCAAATTGCTAGAACATCTCTTGTTCTCCCATATGATCAACTTTCTTAATTCCCATGCCCTCCTGGACCCTTTACAATCTGGCTTTTGTACAGATCACTCAACATACTGTGCTCACTAAAGTAGCCAATGATCTACATGAAACAAAATCCCACGGTCACTTTTCCCTACTAATTCTACTTGATCTCTCTGCTGCATTTGACACTGTCGATGACTCTCTTCTCCATCATATTCTAAACTCTCTTGGTATCCGCAACAACGCTCTATCCTGGTTCTCATCATACCTCTCCCATCGCACATTTTGGGTCCCTGTTGCCAACATGTCTTTGACTCGTGTTGGTGTTCTGGGACTTCTCCTTTTCTCTCTATAGACACCATCACTTGGTGGCCTCGTCAATTCTTTGGCCTTGGGTATCATCACTATGCAGATGATACACAGATATATCTACCCACCCCGACCCTCACTCCTGCAATCCAGTTCCAAGCCTCGGATTGCCTCCTGGTTATATCCTCATGGATGGCGCTCCGCCGTCTTGAACTCAATATGTATAAAACGGAGCTCCTCATATTTCATGGGTTTGCTTTGGGAACCCCCCCCCCCTCCTGATTGCAAGCTTATTGGGCCAGTGATGTTTTTAACTCTCTGCGTGCTTATTATATAGTATGTTTGATGCACTTCTCGTGTTATATGCTAATATCTATTTTGTAAAGTGCTGCATACATTATATAAAAATATGCATACTGTACATATCGGATGCAGTCGTCATTAATAAGGGTATAGAAAAAGAAACATGCATTTTTTTCACGGACTATGCAGCAGTTCAGCCGGTGCGGGGAGCAGATTACGTTTGATCATGGCTGCACGAGAACGTATTTGCCATTAGTGCGTATAAAGACGCCGATGTAGCGTCAGCGCTCGGCACACAGCATGTAAATGTCCCGCAGTGAGCTAGTAAAGGAGAATAGAATAAACACGTTTGCACATATAGAATTCCTGTGGTCCCCACATCCCCATTAGCAGAGCTTAGCACAGTGAAGTGACCTTTTAACTGGGCAGCTGATCTCAGATGTCTCTCTGTCACACAGCTTCATGAAAGCACAGGATGTCATGAATGTGTATCTGACAAGATCAAAGCGACTTGCCTTTTAATTAATGCCTGATTTATTCTTTTTTTGTAGGAGACAAATGAACAGAGACTTCACAACATTGCCAATGAACTGCTACAGACAGAGAGGGCTTACGTCCGCAGGCTCAGCCTTTTGCAGGTAGCACCTGGCGTGCGCTCTCCACTTCCGCCCTTTTCCCATTTTGGTTTCTGGAGGTGCCTAATTAATGACATCTGCAAAACCATACTGTGATCCCGCTTCCATGGGCTGCAAGGGCTCTTCCGGCTGTGGAAGGTGGTCTTTTGAAATAGCACCACTTGGTAGATATGGGTCGTGACGCATTGCAATATCGTATTCTTATTGTAACGCCTGCAAGAGAGGAAGGTGCAGGAGCGATGGATGAAACTTGGCTGGTTACAGAAACTAAAGCAAATAATAGCACATGATTTATAAAGAAACCTTTCTCATAAAAGGAGCAATCCAAATAAAGATTTATTTTCATTTTGTACGCCGGTTTAAAGCAGGGGGGTCTCCTGAGCTGAACCCCATTCATTTCAGCCACGGGGACCCCCTGTTTCCGGAGATACTTGCCTCCGTAGAGTGTGCCGGTAGCCGCTCCGGCTGAGCTAGCCGGGTTTTAAAGTTTAAAGCTCCCGCGTCACGCGAGCCAATAGGAAGCCGAGCCTGATGACATCACAGCTTCCTATTGGCCCGCGAGGTGCGGAAGCTTTGAAACGCCGCCATAATCTGAACCCTGGTAGCTGAACGGAGCAGCTACCTGCACCCCCTACGGAGGAAAGTGTCTCCGGAGCTGAAATTAATGGGTTTGGGAGACCCCCCCTGCTTCAATCCTGTGAGAAAAAAGAAAAATAAATGTAAAAAAAAAGGCACTTGGATTGTCACTTTTAAGGGGCGGTCCCTCCGTGGGCTCAAGTGCCATTTCTGTAAGGTAAATGTAGGGGATCAACACCGTTTTGATGCAAAATCAAGCAAGTGTGAGTATTTTTTAAATGTTTTATACAGCCAAATGCTTTGGAGTATTTATTCAATTGTTACCTAATCTCTTCTCAATGCAGAGATTGTTCATCCAGCGTTTCCCATCGATGTTGTTTGACTAATGACGACAGAATGATTTGTTTAAAGAAATGGAGAACAATAATGATCAGATTGTGTGGGGTGGGGGGGGGTTGTTGTGTTTTTTTTTTTATATACTGTATACACAAAGCGACATTTTTACTTTGGGGGAAATTGAATCTTTACGAGGAAGTTGATACATTGTGGAAATCCCCCTTTTTATTTTATAAAATCTGATGCAAAACTAGGGCTAATAATGGCAAATAACGGCACCAATATCGTTGCCAGAAAACTTGGCTGCATCATGTTCGCAAGAATCTTGATATATTCGGTTCACACATTTATTTATAAAATGTTTTACTAGGAAGTAATACATTGAGAGTTATCTCTCGTGTTCAAGTATGTCCTGGGCACAGAGTTATGATGACAAATAAATACATGGTTACATTAAGTGAACAGGGTATACATTATACTCTATACTATACTCGATATACTATTCATTATAGTTCACTTATGTAACTGTATTTGTAACCATGTATTTTGTCACTTTAACTCCTATGCCCAGGACATACTTGAAAACGAGAGGTAACTCTCAATGTATTACTTCCTGGTAAAACATTTTATAAATAAATAAAATTATATATAAGACATTGCATGCACAGTAAGAGATAATATATATTATGGGCGTATGTAACAGTTACAGACCAGATTAAAATGTGAGACAGCATTAGTTTTGAAAGAAGTTAGACTGGTGGTGGCTGTGAGAGTCTCCGGATAGACTGTTCCAGTTGTGGGGTGCACGGTAAGAGAAGGATCACATTGCATGAGGTGTGAGGCAGAGGAATACGTTTTGGGGGAGGGCGTGCGAGACCCGGTTGGATACTGTGGTTTTTGTTTTGTTTTTATTAATAACCCATTCATTTCCATTACGTAATAATAATACTTTCTCAATTACAATGCATAAATGATCAGTGCATGGCTTCCTTTGTGCTAAGAAATAACCCAGCAAGCTTGGGAACTTGGTGAACCTGCGGTGTAAACATGACACTGATTAATGGTGCAACTTGTCCTGGGGACATCGTGATCCCGTGGCATTTTAAGGAGTTATATTTGGGTGATTTTATTTATTTTTATTTTTTTAAAGCAGCGGATACCTTCAATTTTTTTATTATTTCAAAGTTCCGTTGTAAATGGAAAGTGACCCTTGGAAGTGGTTTAAAGTCCTTCAGCCGTTCCCCTTTTTGTTAGGTGTTCCTATGTACTCAGAAGGACCTGCCACCCAATCCACAGACAACGTGCCCGTCCCTTTTTTTGCTTGGCCCTCTGACAGGGAGTTGGTTGAGAATAATATATATTATTTTTTTTAATTTCCCCCAAAAAAAAGTTTTGAAAAAATTTGGAATGATAAGCAAATAAAAATATCACATGTCTGACAGGTTCACAACTCTGCCTTTCCCCATTATCTCTTGGCACACAATGCTTCCACGGCAATCAGGGATTCTGGGTAATGACATGCAAATGAGCACACAGTGTCACTTGTTGCTTCATATCCATTTTAACATGGAACCCCTATAAGCTTATGCCTGCCGCATTACATAGCTTTTCAGCACAGCCTGGGTTAAACAAGTGCAGAGCCAGTAAACCTACTCACAGACAGCAGTTTTAATGATAACAATTTAACAGGCTCATTTTAAAATATGTAAACGTGTTGGAACTTGTGTGAGCTTAGCGGGACTGTACCTTTCTAAACGCATATATCTAATAAAAGGTAACCCCTTCGCGGCTGGAGGCCTGCAACGCATTGCTTTGCAAAGCCTTGCAGGCTCCTTTTGGCTGAGAAAGGGTTAAAACATCAAATATTCATAATCAGACATTTAGTCGCTGCCGTTTTGCCGCAACAGTTGGCGCGGGCGTTTATCCACCAAGGGACCCTTCGCCGCCGCCAGCCGTTTTGCCAATAAAGTAAATTAAGTTAATTTAGGGGGGGTTAGCGGTTAGGGTAGGGTGTTAAGGAAAGGGTTTTTAGGGTAAGGGGTTGTGTTTTCGGGTAAGGGGTTTAGGGTTTTAGGGTATGAGGTTCATTTATTTATTTTATTCATTTGTAACGCACTTTCCCCCACCCTATGGGAAATATGGCGGCTACGGTGCGCGTGGTGCATTACCCGTGGCTCACAGGAAGCCTGAACCTCTGCCGTTGGGAGCCTGGGATGCAACTGATTCGTCTGGTGACAGCGCCTCCACCTGGAAGGGATACCAACTGAGTGGGATAAGCCCCTTACAGGAACAATACCAATGATACACTCACTCACGTATATAATAATAACCTTTACTGAACACTCTATAAACGGTACCCAGAACCCCACAGTATAATAGGCCTCAACCTGATACCACCAATGAGTGTGCCCAGAGTACATTGTGTGCCAGGCACCAATACCCTGATGTTCGTTTCCCCCAATGTCAGGCCCATCCAAAGTGTAGGAGATATCGCTATCCCGTGAAGTGTTGGTGCATTTAGTTGGGTACCTGCCTGGTCTGACATCTCAGCAGCGCCTCCAAATGTAACTGTGTTTCCCCCACCCAATCGCAGATAGAGGCCATTACAGGGTGTATGGTGCATATACCTGCTGGCAACAGGAGGGCTGAGTTGTCCGCCTATGGTAGTGGGGACACAGGAACAGGCTTCTGGGGTTCATACCCCACATATTTGTTTAGCAGTACAGCTCCTTCATCTGCCGTAGGCTCCAGGAGCTGAAGGTGATCTCCCACGATAGAACTTATTACCTCCCCCCCAGTAAGGACACTCACCAGGCAGGAGGTATATAACAGGAACGGTTTATTCACTCTGTATAGCACAGTTACACAGCAGTCTTTTGCCAGATGCAGTCTGTCAGATCAGCCAACACTGAAGATGGTCCCTGGACCGTCACTACAGGCCAAGGGCACCCGTAGCTGTCCTATCTCTTCCCCACATCCCCGGCAGAGATATGGTCCACACTCACTCTCCCCCGGAGGGAAGAGCACATGGGAAGGACCCAATCTCAGGCTCCCAGTTGTGTGACTTGCCTTCCTCAGAGGGGAAGGAACAACCAACTAACTTTAGGGAGGTCCTGCCCTTAAGTAAAGCCAGGTGGGCACCCCATTGTCCCAGCTACAACAGGATGTACCATCCCCCCGCTGTCGCTCAAGTGCAGTACCAAAGGGGAAGGGGAAACCCCCATACCAACTACTGGCAAGCTGATAGTACCAGGGTTTACTGCCAGCCCAAGGGCAGAATAGTAGCAAGGGGTGGCCCTGCTACATATTTATCAAATGTTTTACCAGGAAGTAATACATTGAGAGTTACCTCTCGTTTTCACGCATGTCCTGGGTTATGGTTTTTAGAGTAGGGAATTGGGGTAAGGGGTTTAGGTTTTTAAGGTAAGGGATTAGATTTTTAGGGTACGGGGTTAGGTGTTTATGGTAGAGGATTAAGGTAATGGTTAAGTTTTTAGGTTAGGTGGTGGCATTACTATTAGGGTTTAAGATTAGGGTTGTTTTAGGGTAAGACTAGGGTCTTACCTTAGCGGCGAAACGACAGGCGGAGAGATGTCCCTGCAGCGATGTGAGTGGCGGCTAAACGTCGGTAGTGACCAAATGTCCTAGAGTCCAAGATCGTCAAATATTTGTCAGACATCGTACACTTGTAAAGACGACACTGCTCCAAACATAAATCCTATTTAAAAAAACCTATTTGGCATATTGTGATACATTTGAGTAAATGTTTGGGGTGTAATTTGTGGCTTTGATTCTCCGTATGAATGTTGTATCGCGTCCTTACAGCTGTTCTTATTTCTCTCTCCGCCTTCCAGACGTTCAATGACGCGTTACTGAAAGAATCCAACAAAGGTTCGTTCCCCGTGGAGGTGTTACATAAAATCTTCTCCAACATTTCGTCCATAAACAGTTTTCACGGGGAATTCCTGCTGCCCGATTTAGAGAAGCGAATGAGTGAATGGTAGGTGAAGGGTTAGCAAGGGGAATGTAACGTGTAGCAAGGTGAACTACATACATGTCACGTGTCATTCATTATAGGCTACACGTTTAGAGCAGGGGGTGGCCAACGCCAGTCCTCAAGGGCTGCCAACAGGTCAGGTTTGACAGATATCCCTGCATCAGCACAGGTGGCTCCGTTAACAACAGACACTGATTGAATCATCTGTGCTGAAGCAGGGATATCCTTCAAACCTGACCTGTTGGTGGCCCTTGAGGACTGAAGTTGGCAACCACTGGTTTGGAACCTACATAAAGCTTTTAAATGTGTAGTTGTGAAGAAGGTCTCATTGGGAACCAAAACATTGGGCTCCTGTGTGTTATGGGTCAATAAACATACTCTATTTTTGCATATATTTTGTCTGGTGCTGATAATTAGACCATTCTGGAGTTATATATATATATGTCACAAGTACAGTACAGTGCGCAGTACGCCACACATAGGATTCTTACAGACACAGTCCCTGCCTACATGAGTTTACAATCTGTCTTTGGTGCCTGAGGCACAAGGAGATAAAGTGACTTGCCCAAGGTCACAAGGAGCTGATATCGGGAATTTAACCAGGTTCCCCTGCTCCAAACTCGGTGTCATTGTTTGCAGAGTCCATGTCTTTACTCACTGAGCCGCTCCTTCTTCCAGTACCTGGAAGATCATTGGGGGGGCTTCATCCAGCAGTGGGACGCCAAGTTCTGTAGATGATATAATGTAAATACCGTATTTCCTCGATTGTAAGACGCACCATTGATTTGGCCCTTACAATCGAGGAAAATTACTTTTTCACTTACCATGTTTCAGGAGAGGTCCCATGTCAGCGGAGGATGAAGCGGGCGGAGGCGACAGGAGAGGTCCCACGTCTGCAGATGGTTGAAGATGGACAGCGAGCGGGAGTGCGGCGGCAGGACAGGTCCAAAGTCTGTAGGTGAATGAAGATAAGAAGACAGCGGGTGGGCGTGCGGTGGCGGCAGGAGATCATAATAGCAGGAGAGCCGAGCAGGAGTAGAGCGGCATAGGGGAACGGCTTGGGAGGTGCACACTATAACCGGAAGTCAGACACCGGTCAACTTCGGTGCACCTCCCAAGCCGTTCCCCTATGCCGCTCTGCTCCTGCTATTATGATCTATTAGCCGCCTCCACCACCGCACGCCCGCTGTCTTCTTATCTTCATTCACCTGCAGACTTGGGACCTGTCCTGCCGCTGCCACCGCACTCCCGCCCGCTGTCCATCTGCAGACAGGGGACCTCTCCTGCCGCCGCTGCACACTTCGTCCTCCGCTGACATGGGCCCTCTCCTGAAACATGTTAAGTGAAAAGAGGGGGTTAGTACTGTAGACACTTTTTTTAATACATCGATTCTAAGACGCACCCCGATTTCAGACATGTGAAAGTCGAAAAAAAGGTGCGTCTTAGAATTGAGGAAATAGGGTATGTATATGATATACATTACTCTGAGCCTCCCCTGCATACCTTAGTTCTGGCATACAAAGTGGTTATTGGATTAGTGATGGTCTCATGTGTTATTTCACAGGTCGGTCAGCCCAAGGATTGGAGATATTTTGCAAAAGTTGGCCCCTTTCCTAAAGATGTATGGGGAGTATGTCAAGAATTTTGATAACGCCATGGAAACCGTGAAAATATGGATGGACCGGTCCACACAATTTAAAAATGTCATCGAAGAAATCCAGGTAAATAAAGAGTCCCGTGTTTGCAGTCCCAAAGAAAGTGACAGGGTGCCGCCACTGTGCCGTTCTGCTTTGGTGGAAGACCGGTGGTAGGGGTGTAGCATTAACCTCTTTAGTGCTGGAGCAGCCGGCAACTCGCAGCCGTGCATGACATTGCAAGCCGGTCCACCCATTGAAAATCCTGCTCTTCTATTCCTTCATCCTGTCGGAAACATTAAATGTACGCTGGATGAACGGCAATTTACCAATAAGCAGCCAACTCCAGTCCTCAAGGGCCATCAACAGGTGAGGTTTTCAGGATATGCCTGCTTCAGCACAGGTGGCTCAATCAGTGGCTCAGTCGACTGAGCCACCTGTGCTGAAGCAGGGATATACTGAAAACCTCACCTGTTGGTAGCCCTTGAGGACTGGAGTTGGCTACCCTTTGATTATAGTGATACAGTGACCCCTCCTGGCAAGAGTACATAATTACACATGCATAGATTTGGCTGTGAAGGTCTCCAAAAATGAATGGTGAGCAAGCAATGCTGATCTAAATGACAGGTGATTAAATGAAGGCACAGGGATATAGTGATTTGGCCAAAGTTCCAGCTGGCACTGCCTCTTTAAGCAAACAGAAAGGGGCTTTGCCGGTTACCTTTCTTTATGTGCATTGTACAGAGTCTAGCATATTAATGTTCATTTGCATTGTTTGTACTATCTGTGTGTAAGGAAATGGTACGTTTGCTATAATACTGGAAGCCTTGTTCTATAGATCAAACCAAAGTTGCTCATTTCATGATTCTGAAAGTTGATGTGCTTATTCTCTCCTGGATATTATCAATAACGTGAATATAGCATTAAATAATCATGTTTAATATTTGATGTTAAAGTGTGACTGATGAAAATACCTCGTGAAAATATTAGACTTGGATTCTAAGCTCTTTGCGGTAGGGGCTCCTTATGTTGTTATTTACCTGTTACACTTACCTGTTTTGTAATATATTTACCTCTTATTGCAATGTTGTGAAGCACTGGGTATATTGTTGGCGCTATATAAATACAGGCAGTCCTCGGTTATCCGACACCATGCGTTACTCAAAATGGCGTTGGATAGCGAAACGTTGTAAAGCGAAACACGTTTTCCCATAGGAACGCTGTTTAAATGAAAGGTTCCGTTCCTAAAGGCATTTTTAATGCTAAAATACACAAAATATTTTACGCAGGCAATAAGATATGCAGCACACACATAAATTATATAGTGTATATACTGTATTTTATATATATAATATAACATAATAAATAATATATTATATAGTATAATATAATATTATATAGTGCATATACTGTATTATATATAATATAATAATATAAAAATATTATATAGTATAATATATATATATTATATACACATAAACAACTTTCCAAGGCGTCGTAAAAATGAACATAGGTATGCATTGCATAGTGTTGGATAAGCCATTCGTTATAAAACGAGGACTGCCTGTACAATGACACATACAGGCATACCTCGGTTTAAGGACACTCACTTTAAGTACACTCGCGAGTAAGTACATATCGCTCAATAGGCAAACGGCAGCTCGCGCATGCGCCTGTCAGCACGTCCTGAACAGCAATACCGGCTCCCTACCTGTACTGAAGCTGTGCGCAAGCGGGGAGACTATAGAGCCTGTTACACATGCGTTATTTACATCAGTTATGCGCGTATATAACGATTGCAGTACAGTACATGCATCGATAAGTGGGAAAAGGTAGTGCTTCACTTTAAGTACATTTTCGCTTTACATACATGCTCCGGTCCCATTGCGTACATTAATGCGGGGTATGCCTGTACATAGTAAATGTGATCGTGCTCGGGAGACCCCCTTCTGAACCCCCCTCCCCCCTGTTCATTGCAGAAAGAAGAGAAGTGTGGGAGCCTGACCCTGCAGCATCACATGCTGGAGCCTGTGCAGCGGATTCCCCGATATGAGATGTTGCTCAGGGATTATCTCCGCAAACTACCTGAAGACTCGCTCGATCGCAGGGATGCAGAAAGTACGTCTGTTTCACCTGCTCAAGCAGCCGTTCCACCTGCATGTTTGTTGTATTATTGAGAAGCATACGGGGAAAACTGTGTTTAATGCAAGAATGCAATTGTAAAAAAAACCCAATGATAATATAATAGTTGTGGTCTGGTGGGGAATCCAAAGTCCCCATGAACTATAACTGTATACTGTGTAATTATATATGTTCTTCTTGGAGAAAAAACAACAATCTAAAGCAGACCCAATTAGCAGAACTATGCAATGTTCATATGCTGCTACAGTGCAGTGTTCCTCCTCACTACAGCACTTCTAAACCACATTAATA